>NW_024080692.1:2380987-2570283 GCF_003009895.1 Hyaena hyaena
AAAAAAAAAAAAAAGTGGAAGTCCTTGCCTGGACCGAGCAGCGCCTCTGGTGAGCTCCCCGTTGGTTCTGGATCGCATGTGATTCTGCCTTGCCCAGAACTCTTTGGGGCTGTCACTGGCACTATCAGGGAAGGTCCCTAACTTACAGCCTCTGAGGGAATTCACATTGGGTCACAGGCCAATGACTTTACTCATCACATTCCTAATTCTCTCTGGGTCCATCCTGATGGCTTTAAGCTTTTTTTCCTGGCACCTGGTCCCACTGAGCAGACCTCAGCTCCACAGCCTGCCTGACCAGAGCCCATACTGTGTAGCTTGACCAGCGACCACATACTGACTCTCAGATTTCTGTGGTCCGTTAATGGCTCCATTGACTGCTCTCAGCAGGCTGCACCGCTGTTTGTCTTGTCTGTGGTTTTGAGCTGAAAGAAAATGGCAGTCAGGCAGCATGGAGACTTGCTCTCCAGTGAAGCATAGATTCTCACTCCTTACGTAGCCTTTCCCTGCTATCAAGTTCAAAAGATGTTCCACTGGCCAACAGAGGCCTTTTCTGTGGAACCTGTTAGCTGGGCCTGGAACAGGGAGCATTAGCTCTTTCTTATCTGCTAAACGAGCAAGACTCATGCATAGATCCTTATCATGTAAATTGCATTTCAGTCTAATCTGGCAACTCATTTTGATGAGCACAAATCACACTCTCTCATAGTCCAAAATCCTAGGGTAACAAGATGCAATCCTTACTTTTAGGCCCATAAATGTGCTTATGAATATTTAAACACACACACAAACACACAATATTAGCACCCTAAAGATTGGACACACACTCCACAACACTCATCCACACGTACATCAATGTGACTGCAGCAACAAAATATTAGAATTATTCTCAAAGCAGGCATTTTTAATTTAGCCAAGTTGGGTTTTTTTGTTTTTGAAAATTGAATTTTACATTTTAAATGCTGCTGTGTAATGCTTTCCCAAAATTCACTGCACAGACAGGTTTGTTTCAAGTCTTTCTACAGCATATGCGAGTCCCAACTATTTTTTCTAGAAATACCTGACTCTCTTCACTTGCTATCCCGTTTCAGTCCATACTTGTTCCCCTAAGTAACCTCAATTACACTCCAGGCCTAGATTCCCACCCCAAAGAAATGGTTCTTCCCTCCCTGTTCTATAATCCCATAGCAGTTTGTACATTCTGTAATATTTTGATATAGGGTTGTAGCTATTTGTGTGCACAACTCCGCATTATAATGTAAGCAGCTCAGAAAAAGAAGCTATCCTCAGCCATGACTGTGGTCCCAGCACTTAGAATAGTGCCAAGGACATGAGAGACCCTTAATAAATATCTACCAACATACAAATGGTCAACCAGAATGTAAAAAGGTGTTTAATATAACTAATCATCAGGGAAATGCAAATCAAAACTACAATGACATATCACCTCACACCTGTTAGGGTGGTCCTGATCAAGAAGACAAGAGGAAACAAGTGTTGGAGAGGATGTGGAGAAAAGGGAACCCTTGCACACAGCAGGTAAGAATGTAAAGTGGTGAAGCCATTATGGAAAACAACAGGGTTGGTCCTCAAAACATTAAAGATTGAATGACTATGTGGTCCAGCAATCCCAATTCAGAAGAATTGAAATCAGTATCTTGAATGGATATCTGTATACTCATGTTCATTGCAGCATTATTCACAATAGCCAAGATATGGAAACCCAAGAAGTGTCCTTTGACGAATGAATGGATAAAGAAAATGTGCTATATATACATATACATATACATATACATATACATATACATATACACATATACATACACACACACATATATATATATGAAACTGTAGGGTATTATGCTAAGTGAAAGCAGAGAAAGACAAATACTATATGGTATAATTTATATGTGGAATCTAAAAAAAATAAGAAAAGCTGATTTCAATTTCATAGAAACAATAAAACGGTGGTTGCAAGAGGCTTGGGTAGGGGAAATGGGCGACATAGTTCAAAGGATACAAATTTCCATTTGTAAGAAGAACAAGTTCTGAAGATCTAAGGTACAGCATGGTAACTATAATTAATAATATATTGTATACTTGAAAGTTGCTGAGAATAGATCTTAAGCATTCTTACCACACACACGCAAAAGACAATAATGTGAAGTAATGGATATGTTAATTACCTTGATCTTGGTAAACTTTCCATGATATATATGTATATCAAATCATCACATTGTATAACTTTAAATATACACAATTGTATTCATCCAAAGAAAAGTATAAATAAATATGGCATCTCAGTGGTTCAGTCGGTTAAGCCTCCGACTTCAGCTCAGGTCATGATCTCATGGCTGGGTTCGTGAGTTTGAGGCCTGCTTGGGGCTCACTACTGTCTGCGTAGAGCCTGATTTGGATCCTCTGTCCCCCCTTCTCTCTGCCCCTCCTCTCCTTGTGCTCTCTCACTCTCAAAAATAAACATTTTTGTAAAAAATAAATAAGTCTAAATAAATAAATAAACTCCATGTCCGACAAGAGTATGGGTCAAACACCAAAGTAATAAGTGGTGGTGCTTGTCAACCCAGCCCTATGGTCTCTGGGGTTAGAATCCTACCGAAGGATCAATTGCTTTTCTCAGCGCACATGATCAGTTTTCCCAACACTGTCACTTAATCATGCTGACACATTCCGGGCTACTGCTCGATGGGATTAATTAGTCTCTGTTCTCTCTTCAGTTTTCCATAAAGTTTTCTGTGAGAGCTTAGTGGACTCATCTCTACCATTTTCTTTCCCTCCACAGTTCGTTGGGGAAAGTTTCTCTCGAAGGGAAATCTGAGGCCTTGTCTATCAGTGTGGCAGTTCTGGTGAGGTGACAGTTTACCAGGCGAGGATCGAGGACACTTAGTCATCTGTACATAAACTATGCTCTCTTCTGTCATTTCAAGTTAGGAGTCAATGAGGACATCTTAGTCTTCTTAATACATGACAGATAGTCTCTCTCTGCGTGCATGTTTTTCTAGCGTGGAGCCAAATGTTGCTCGCACTCAAAAGAATGATATGTGTTTGCTTGTTTTGCTATTAACTCTATTTTGAAATAGAGAGCAGTTCTGTAATTGATCTTGTCACCCCTGGCACACGTGTGTCTTCTTTCTTCCCACTTATGGCCATGATTCCGTTGTCTGCTGCTTTGTGTCTTATGTTCAGTGTGGGTCTCTGTGCTGAACTCCATTTACTTGGCCATTATGAAAATTCAGGTCTGGCTGATGTGTAACGTTGCCCTCTGTGAATATGAGGTTTTCTAAATAAACATGAAGAGTAAAAGAGTTTAAGAAAATCATCATTGTTTGAAAGCAAACGGATCCTGCTGGCCCGGTGTCCTTTTCTTCAATCTGAGCAAAAAAACTTCTATCTGGAAATAGTTTGCTACATTTATCTATGTCTTTATGTATGTGAAAATAGGAAAGATGCAATTTAAAGGTGTTTCTATAATGATGAGTTGAACCTCTATTCTTCTTTCTTCTTCTTCTTCTTCTTCTTCTTCTTCTTCCTCTTCCTCTTCCTCTTCCTCTTCCTCTTCCTCCTCCTCCTCCTCCTCCTCCTCCTCCTCCCCGTCGTCGTCTTCTTCTTCTTCTTCTTCTTCTTCTTCTTCTTCTTCTGGTCTTCCAAGTAAGAACCTTCTTAACCTTCAAAGTAAAACAGTCAGCTATTCGGGACATGCAAGTTATGGCAAAACCATAGGCAAGTCCAAGAAACAGAGTTAGAGGAAGGCTATTTTATGGAGGAGGAAGTTGAGAGGGGTTGTTCTGGACCAAAGACCTTTGGAGAAGAGCAAGAGTTCAGGGTGATGACGGTTTCTCACTGGCTGATTGCAGGGGTGGTGGGTCTCTTGTCAGAGATGCAATGTACATCCTTTCCTGTGGGGGTCTGTAAGTGATGATTCTTTCCTGTTGAGGATTCTTCTGTTGGGGCCAGTAATCTACACTTCTTCCTGTTTCTCACATGGAACAGTACAGTGCCCCCTACTGGCTCCCCTTCTAGCCTCCCTATTGTGCTCTATATTAGTGAGGTTTTCCTTTTTTTTTTTTTTCCTAATGTTTTATTTATTTTTGAAAGAGAAAACGCTAGCAGGCAGGGGCAGAGAGAGGGCAACGCGTTGTTTGTTCCTTGAGGACACTTGTGATTAAGTGTTGTGAGTGCATGGGTCAATATGTGTGTGAGTGTATGTGTGTTGGGGGAGGGGACTTGGATAATGGTCATCAAAAACCTGGACATGCAGTTTTTTGTTTGTTTGCTTTACTTTATGAAATATTTTAGTTGTTTTAAAATCTTTTGTTCTCCATCTTTCTTTTTAAAATTTTTTAACATTTATTTAGTTTGAGGGGGAGGGTAGGGGCAGAGAGAGAGGGAGACACAGAAACCAAAGCAGACTCTAGGCTCTGAGCTGTCAGCACAGAACCTGCCGTGGGGCTCGAACTCACAAACCGCAAGATCATGACCTGAGCCGAAGTCAAACACTGAACCGACTGAGCCACCCAGGTGCCCCAGAAATAGTTTAGTTTTTTAGTTCTCAATTTGGATTTATCTAGTGACCTGAGACTTGCCACTTTAAATCCTTTTCACAACAAAGTAAAGTATAAATGCATACTCATTCATAAATGGGGTGAAATAACACTTAGTAACCTTTTTAATTGACTTAGAGATATATATTGATCCCATAGTCCTAATACCACAACCCAGCAAAACCAGAAATAAAGGTATTTATGTTGATTTCCCTACACTTTTCCTATATATGTGTTCCTATTATACACACATCTATATACAAATGTATACATGTGTATAGAGCTGTACCTATAAATCCATACAAATTCAGTTAATTTCATATTTCAGAAACATTTCATATCCATCCATTTTCATTTAGTATGAGTCTTTCTTGATGTGATCACTGTTTTTTTGTTTTGTTTTGTTTTGTTTTGTTTTGTTTTTGTCAACATAATCTTCAACTACTAGGCAACATCTTGTCTGACCAAAATACCTTCATGTATCCGATAGTTTTCTGCTAGGTTCTTTTTGTTATAATATTTAACACTACGAGGTGCAGCTTTCTTCTCTGCAGTATTTGGGGGTGCTTTGAGGAAATTGGTAGTTTTATGTTCTTGAATGAGAGCCAAAGATTTCACACATCTATGAGTAGTGAAAAGCATGAAATGACCACAGCCAAGTCTCCTGGAAACGTGCATGAAAGACAAAAGGAATACAAGAGTTCGCTTTTGACTGGGAAGTCAATAATCTTGAAGAATCCACTGGGTCTGTCTTCCTTGGCAAGATGTGCCAAGTCCTTCATGGTTCTTGTTCCCCCAGTTTGTCTTTTCATTCTCCGAATTCTTTTTTCCACTTGACTTAACCTCCCCGGTCTCCATGAGCCCCTTGGGCTCCTGCTCTGCACAAGGTGTGTGAAGAAACCAGAACATAACTGCTAAGTGCTACTTGGGAAAGAAGGATTTTCTGTTAGCAGTTCAACCTAGAGTCGGCTGCCGATCTCAGGTTACAGGGAAATAAAGATGATTTGAAACATAAAATTCAACCTAGTGGAAAAGGTATAGTGTTTGCTTTCATATTGTGCGTGCCAGCTGAATTCGTTTTGAACTCTACAAAAACAGAAACTTCTATTAACAGAACGGGCCTGATATTAAGTGTTGGCAAGTAAAGGTTTTGATGAAAAATGCAATGTTTTAACTACCTAGTGTTTGTCAAGGAAGCTCAAAAGATAAGAGCAAGTCTGATGGCTCGTACACCATACGAAGTATTGCAAAATATTAGTCTAATGCCTTACAGCTAAAACAGTGAGAGTGTCTGAATTTGAAATATGTATAGTATTCTTTTCATTTAAAAAAGTTATACACAGGCAGCAAAAAGAATAAAAGTAAGCATTCCCTTTAGGCAGGGATAATTGGCTGGATGATCAGGTGGTTTCATTTAGAGGACGTTTTCAGGCAGGATTCCATCTCCTGTCCAAAAAAATCCACTTTGCACAAAGCCAATCTCCAGGTGCTTTGGGGCCCCAGAAGAAGGGAGGTGGTCCCTGAGGCCAAGTCTCTAGTTCGAATTTAGCCTGCCATTATCTTTTTCCATTCTCCATCCTCACTTCTCTTTACAGTGTACAAAACACTTGTGTAACATCAGTTTCTAGCACTATAGGTGAGGAAACTGAGGCTCAATGAGAGCATGTAGCTTACCGAGGTCCTACACCTAAAAAGTAGGGTAATTGGACTCCAAGCCTTAGATTTACTTCCAACAAACTCTGCTGTGTGGCAGAATTTGAAGAAAATTGGAATATTTGAAGAATCTCCCTCATGTGAATGTCATGATATTGTGCCATCCTACAAGAACAGATATTCGTCTGGTTTAATCAATTTTTTAAATGTTTATTTATCTTTGAGAGAGAGAGACCATGAGCGGAGGAGGGACAGAGAGAGGGGGAGACACAGAATCTGAAGCAGGCTCCAGGCTCTGAGCTGTCAGCACACAGCGCAATGGCCAGATGTGGGGCTTGAACTCATGAACCACGAGATCATGACCTGAGCCCAAGTCAAACACTTAATCGACTAAGCCACCCAGGTGCCCCTAATCGATTTGAATAAGAAGAAAAACATCGAGAATTTGTGAATACTCACACCAGCACTTTTTGTGTGCTCTCTCTAACCTTTATAAGACTCTACAAGGTAGAGATTCTTCTTTCCAATTTACAGTTTACAGAAAATGTGTGGTTCAGAGGACTTAAATAATTTGCCTTAAATCCTATAGCTAGAAACGTACACCTGGCATTCAAACCCAGGGCTCTGGAAGGACCTCTCTCTCTCTCTCTCTCTCTCTCTCTTTCTCTCTCTTTCTCGTTTTTCTCCCCTAGGAATAACTTCAAATTTAAATTCCCAAGGAGCATCACATTCACACCTTCTACAGAAATTGTTTACCTGACTGAAAATGCAAAGATAACTGGCCATAAAATATTGATGGCAGATGGAAAGAGAAATCTAGAAGTAGGGGCAGCAGATCTAAGTTGACCGTGGAAAGGATAGAGTTTGAGGGAGTGGATGTGCATTTAGGGGGAAGAGGGCATTGACAGTATTGCCAAAGTTCACAAGGAGAGTGTGTGTCCCAGGCAAGTTATGCAGCATCTTTTGACATTGTATTTTCCTCATTTGTAGAAATAGCAATTCCTATTTTCCAGTGTTGTTGTGGAGAAGGGAAAGAGAAGGTTGCGGAGCACCAAACATAATCTGTGTTTACCTCAAAATTTTGCCTCCAGCCAGCCCTCTGTCTGAATGGAATCTATTTTTTCACTCTCTAATAAATCTTTGTCATGAAAAAACAAAGCAAAACAAAATTGAAAAACCTTTTCTTGGCCCCATTCCCTTACACTTACTGGGCCATTTCTTGGTCCCCTTTTTTGCAGAAACTCTCCTTAAAACAATTGTCTGTTCTCCTCATCTCCAATTCCTCCCCTCCTATGTTTTATTTAACTCCAGCCAAGTTCTCACACCATCACATCACGGAAACTGCAGCCCGGTCTCGAGTTGCTAAACCCAACGGCCAGTTCTCCATCATGATCCCACACGACCTATCTGTGATACAGTTAGTCACTGCTTTCTTCCTGATTAATTTTTTACTCAGTTTATAAGACATCCCACCCTCTTGGGTTTTCTCCTACCCAACTGACTGTCTGTTCTGCAGATCCCACATCTTCTCCCTGGACACCAAATGTTGGACTGTTCAGGGCTTCAGTCATCACTTGTTGCCCTCAGTGTATTAAATTCGTGGTGGTCATGGATGTAAATGCAGTCTATGTGATGACAACTTCAATGATACAGTCCTAGACCCAAGCTTCTCTTGAGCCCCACCTTTCCTGAGCCAACTTCCTACCTGCCATCTCCTCTTGGATATCTAAATGGCTTTTCAAATTCAATGATGTCCAAAACTAAAATTTCAAAGCTACCCCAAGCCATCTGAAGAAATCTACTTTGTCTGTAGCCTTCCCCATCACATCAGAGGGTAATTTGTCCCACCAGTTGCTCAAGCTTTGTATTGAAGTCACCTTAACCCTTCACTGTCTTGCCCCTCACATCCAATTCTTTAGGAAATCCTGTCTTCAAACCCTATGAGGACCTGACTCCTTCTCACCACCTCCCCTGCAGCCAATCTGGTTTGAACTGCACCGTCTCTTATCAAGTTCATTAGAATAGTCTATGGAATGCCACTCTTGATCCTACATGGGAACCAGAGTGATCTTTTAAAATATGAAATTGTTGGGGCGCCTGGGTGGCTTAGTCGGTTAAGCGTCCGACTTTCGCTTAGGTCATGATCTCGCGGTTCGTGGGTTCGAGCCCCGCGTCGGGCTCTGTGCTGACTGCCAGCTCAGAGCCTGGAGCCTGTTTCAGTCTGTGACTCCCTCTCTCTCTGACCCTCCCCTGCTCAAACTGTCTCTCTCTCTCCTAGAAATAAATAAAACATAAAAAAAAAATTAAAAAAAAATAAAATGTGAAATTGTTGGGGCATCTGGGTGGCTCCATTGGTTAAGCATCCAACTCTTGATTTTGGCTCAAGTCATGATCCCACAGTTCATGGGATGGGACACTGCACTGGGCCCCAAGCAGTCAGTGTGGGATTCTCTCTTTGCCCCTCACTCACTCATGCACACTCTCTCTCTGTCTCTCAAAATAAATAAATAAACACTAAAAAACTAAAATGTGCAATTATCACATCGTTCCTTTTTTCAATTATTTGCAGTGTTTCTTCTTTGCATGTCCTCAAAATGGCCTGCTTGGCCTCTGGACCTTGCCTATTCCCAGTCTCCATTTTCTGCTACTGTTTCCTTCTGTCCCAACCACACTGCCCACTTCTCTGTTTTTCAAAGCCAGACAGGAGCTTTGCTGTAGCTGTTCTTATGCCTGGAACACTCTCTGCCCAGATGTGCATGTGGCTGACTCCCTCACCTGCTTTCAGTCTTCATGCAAATGGCACCTTCTTGATGAGAAGAGATCATCTTGTCTATTACCTTATGTTACTCCCCAACCCACCATGGACTCTCCTATTCCATCTTATACTCATCTCTGTTTTATTCCCCATAACACTTACCATCTTTTAAATATTTTATACAATGCACTGATTAATTATGTTTATTTTGTATTTGTTTTCACCCACCAGAATGCAGGTTCCTTGAGGACAGAACTGTTATCTGTGTTGTTCATTGATGCCTGGAACAGTATCTCCACATAGTAGGCACTTAATAGCTATTTTCTGAATGAATAACTGACTGAATCAATGAACTGAAATGAACTGATTCTGATTCAAGAACAGAAAGGGCATCTCCTCCATATCAGTCTGCGGAAAAGTTATAGATACAAAGCAAAGACTTTACCATTAACCACTTTCCACTCCAAGAGACAGGGGTGAGTTTTGCAAAGAAAAGTTTAGCTTATCAATTGTAATGCAAATGTATCTATTTTCTATTTCTGGAAATAGAAATCAGAAGAAGTCAATTTATGCAGACTTTCATTTGTAGAAATGGATTTTTTTTTTTATTTAAACAACTCTGTATGCATAATGATTGCATGGTCAGCGAATCAATATTTGAATTCAAATCTTGTTTATAAAAAAGTAGTGATCTTAGAGTCAGATTCTTGTTAAAAATTCCTTATTTTGCAGGGCGCCCGGGTGGCTCGGTTGCTTAAGAGTTCAATTCTTCATTTCAGCTCAGGACATGATCTCATGCTTCCTGGGGTTAAGCCCCTCATCAAGCCCCATGTTAGGCTCCATGTTGGTGGCATGGAACATGCTTGGGATCCTGTGTCTCCCTCTCTCTCTGTGTCTCCCCCAGTCACTCTTGAGTAAAAAATTAACATTTTAATTTTTAAATTCCGTTTCTACAGTATATTCCTTGGGACCTCAAGCCTGGGAGACATTTAGTAAAATTAAGTGTCCTTGAATCCAATAATGTAATAAAAATGACAATGGGGTGTGAGATCTGGCTTATATTGACTCACAAGAGCCAATTGTATACAGCTCTCTGACCATGACATAGGTACTGTGAAATCTGCTATACTAGGGGTATTTAAACCAAGGAAACAGGGAATTGATAACACGCAGAAACTACAAATCAGACCTTGTTATATTTTTTAATGTTTATTTATTTATCTTGAGAAAGAGAGAGAGTGGGGAAGGAATAGAGAGTGGGGGCAGGGGGAGAGAATCCCAATCAGGCTCCACACTATTAGCACAGAGCCTAACATGGGGCTTGATGTCACAAACCATAAGATCATGACCTGAGCCAGATCAAGAGTTGAACACTTAACTGACTAAGCCATCCGGGCTCCCCGGACTCATCATTCTTGATCAGACTTAAATGAAATTTAAATAAGAGAGGCCAATAAATAAATAAATAAATAAATAGTCTGTTGTTAAGTATTTACTACTATACATTTTTATTTGCATATTAAAACCATAGAAATGTCTGTAAAAATAATCTATTTAATTTTGTCTTCTGATCTTACTACATGTGCATAACTGTGGAATCAGATTTTTGTTGGTTGTTTTTAACCATGGAACACAGATTGATATTTTAATAAAACATACTTTATAAAATGCTATGATAGTGAAAATTGCATGGAATTTCTGAGTTTGAAAAACCTCGGTTATCGTGTGATCTTGTGCAGAATATTTCTTGATGTGAAGTGAGGAAATCAACTAACTAGTTCGGTTTTTGAAAGGCTGAAAATGAAACAAAGCCTCTATTAGGTACTTTAAAAATGTTAATTTTTCTATTCCTGATTGGCTTTTTCCTCCCCAGCTTGGCTTTTGGAAAATGCACAAGGATACTAAAGAGCCTTCCTCCAATGAGAGTAAGAATTAGCATCCAGAATCTTATTTCTCATCACATAAACAGATAGGCAAATTCATAAGAATAAAAAACGTCTTATATCATCATTTCATTTGTAACAATATCTTAAAAGGCATTTACATAACGTGAACTTAAACTTAAACCTTGATTCATCATAGAGACTCCTGGGGGCTCAATCGGTTAAGTGATCCACTCTTGGTTTCTGAGCAGGTCATGACCTCAAGGTTTGTGAGTTTGAGCCCCACATCAAGTCCTCATCAAGCATCAAACTCCATATTGTGCCTCCCCACTGACAGTGTGGAGCCCACTTGGGATTCTCTCGCTCCTTTTCTCTCTGCCTCTCCTTCTTTCTGCTCTCCCTCTAAATGAATGAATGAAGGAGAATGAAGTTAAACTTTGATTCTTCATAAAATAATCTGTATGATAATTTTTTTATAAAACAGAAATCTTACTATGAAATTTCAGTTTTTGTTTGTTTGAGCCATGTTCTCTAGTTCTCTTAATTTTTTTTCCTGATGAGTTTTCTTAAGAGCCAGGAATCATGGAAACATCTTTCAATGTTATTTCATCTAAAATAATGTATTTTAATGTTTATTTATTTTTTTAAAGAGACAGAACACCAGCGGGGGAGGGGCAGAGAGAGCGGGAGATGCAGAATCTGAAGCAGGCTCCAGACTTCGAGCTGTCAGCACAGAGCCAGACGCGGGGCTCAAACTCAAGAGCTGTGAGATTGTGACCTGGGCCGAAGTCAGCCGCTCAACCGACTGAGCCACCCAAGTGCCCCTCAATTTTATTTCTTTGAGACAGGTTATTCCATTCCAAATTATAAGTAAGAGCTTTGGACCCAAGAAGTTTCAGTTATGAGTGAGTTGTCTTCACATCTGGTAGGTATTTTTTCCTAGGAAACAAATAGTTCTCCATATATTGAGTGGATATTTCATAAAGCATCATAAAATCGCCTTAGGTAAATAAGTTGGTCTCTCTTATTTATTACGAAGACTAAATGGGTAATTATAGAGGTTTCTAGAAAACGTCACTTCTCAAACAATCTTAATACTGATCTCAGCTTAAGAAGTGGTTTCTTGCCAAAGTCAACTCGCCCTGTACTAAATGGTATCCAGCAAAACTCCAATGACTTTTTCATCAGAATAATGTAGATATACCAAATGATGTTTCAAAACAACTCTTAAAAAATTATCCTCTGTGCACATTGGACACAGAAGATTATGTAAGGGGAAAAAAAATGTTATTTTCCCTGAAAGAGTTTTTTTCCCAAGGGATTCTTAGGTCACATCTCGATTGGAACGTGCCACATGGATTTTCCATGATCCCTCTCCAAATTCAAGAGAGGCTAAGTGAGCAGGGAAAGTCATCCACGTGTAAATGGATGAACCCCTCACCATGAGTAACAGCTCTTACAGAAATTGAGACTGAGATCCAGGTGTGAAGAAAGTTCTAACAGCAAACCACAATGTAAAGACCTTCCTTCTGGTCTTCAAACGAACCATGGAAGAGTAATCCTCAGAAACACAAAACGGCCAGCTTTGGTCACTCTGTGGATGGCAAAGATTTTTCTACCCTGTTATCTCTAAGGCATACGTGATCTTCAGGATCTATTAAATGTGTGCAAACATCTCAGTGAAGAGGAAACAAGCACATTCAAGAGGAACCATCAGCTAAAGACCTTCTAGGAGCCCAGGGATAGTTTCACTACATTCTGCTGGTTTTGTCACAGCCAAAATGCTTGTGTCCTGAAACAGTCCATTTGAACTGGACTTAATGCAAAAGCAAAAGCCTTTGCCAAGAAGAGATTATAGCTGGAACACAGGCATTAATAAGCTACATAAGGAACAACAACAAAAAATAAGCTGTGCTTTCTTCTATGCATCCTTGCTAGTATATGCCTGCATTACCATGAAAGACTGTTAATTTTATACGTAAAAAACCCCCACATTTTAGTTCTTTTTTTTTTGACTATTAGTAAAATTGAATGATTTTCCACGTTTGTGAATCAGTTACAGTTCTACCTTTAAAAATTGTGCTCATGTCCTTTGCATAGATTAAATTGCATTTTCATCAATATGTCTTATATACTTTGTGTGAGCTCCTTATAAAATAAAAAGAGTGGCCTTTTGGTTATTGAATATCTGAATTTGAAAATACCCACGAATTCTGATTAGTGTTTGTACAAGAAGTTTGACATTTTTATATAGTCAGGTCTATCACACTTTTCCTCTCTAGTGTTTTCTCTCTTGTGGATTTTTTTCTGCCTTGCAATCTGCCAAACATATACTCTTATTTTCTTCCAGATTTCTAAGGCTTAACTTATTTTGATTTTTTTAATGTTTATTTATTCTGAGAGAGACAGAGACAGAGAGCATGGGAGCAAAGGAGGGGTAGAGAGAGACAGAGAGAGAGAATCCCAAGGAGGCCCCATGCTGTCAGCACAGAGCTCAACGTGGGGCTCAATCTCACAAACTGTGAGATCATGATCCAAGCCGAGATTAGGAGTCGAATGCTTAACCGACTGAGCCATCCAGGCACCTCATCAACTGGTATTTTTAAATAGCAAATTAACTATCCCAATAGTTACCAAATAATCCTTTCTCTCCCCACTGATTCGTGAACCTTAGCAAGATGACTTGCATAGGGAGGGAATGTGTATTTGAGAAGTAGTCAGAGTTAGGTCCTACTCTCAGCAACTTTGTAACTAAATGATCTTGAGTGAGTCCCTTTATCCTTCTGGATTTCAGTTTGCTCATCCATGAAGGAGGGGTAATGATGTCTAACTGCCCAGGTCATTGTGAAGATGAAGCGGGAAAAGACAAGTCAAGGGTGGAATGCAGTCCTTGTGACATAATCAGAGCCACCTGGCCATGTTAATGAGACTTCTGCTTCTCACCCAGGAAGGCAAAATTCTTACCATGACCCCCAGGCCCTAGCCCTGCACAGCCTTTTCCTTCTTTCTCCCTACCCTCTCTAACCTCATCTCTTCCCCATAGCCCAACGCACCCCCACTGTATGTGTCCTGCCTGGCTCCGAACCAGCCAAGCTCACTCCCGCCACATACCTTTCCTCTTTCTCTTCTGTCTCCCTAGATGTTTTCCCAGATTCACACTTGGCTTGCTCCGTCACCCCTGTAAATCTGCTCAGCTGACACCTGCTCATGGAGGCTTCCCCTGAGCACCCCATTTTGGGTTGGACCTGCCCCCCAGTACTCCTCCTCATTCTTATTTTCTGCACGGGACTTGACATCCCAATATATTTTATGGCTCCCCCACCCGGACCTCACGCCAGGACAAAAGCTCCATTTGGTCAGGGCTTTTTAGCCATATTGTTTATTAGTGCATCCCCATGGCAGGCAATAGTGTTTGGCACAGAGCAAGGGCTCCATAAATTACTGCTGAATGTTAATGGACTTTTTTGGATATACTATTTGGTTCAACTAAGGATGGGGAGGGATTATCAAACTGAGACTAGAAGGGGCGAGGGGAAGAGGGGCAACAGAAGGAGGAGCAGCCCATATCTTCTTCAGGGGTGACGTTTCATTGGAAGCACCTGTTCCGAAGCCCTTGCTGGGGAGCATGCCCCCTACCTCTCATCCCTATCTGTACAGACTTGAGCTTGAGCCTGACCTCTGATGAAGAGGACTCTTAAGAACCAAATGGCCACACCTGAACTTATGAAAAACAAGCCAAAGGAGAAGGAATGTCTGCTTCAGTGAGTGGGCATTGTCTTTGAGTCCACACTGTCTCAGAGACTCACTGTAGTAACATCCCTGTTTGGTTAATACCTCAGAAGTAAGGCATTTATCTTGTTTTGTTAAGTGCCCTAAGATTGAAAAGTCTATTACTTAATACCCAGCAATCCTAAGTAGCATAGTTCTAAAACATTTTATTTTTAACAAACCTGATTCTGGGGCACCTGGGTACCTCGGTCGGACTCTGGCTCAGGTCATGATCTCACAGTTTGTAAGTTCAAGCCCCACGTCTGGCTCTGTGTTGACAGCTCATAACCTGGAGGCTGCTTCGGATTCAGTGTCTCCCTCTCTCTCTGCCCCTCTCTCACTCACACTCTGTCTCCCTCTCTACTTCAAAAATAAATAAACATTAATTTTTTTAATAAAAATAAAAATAAAACAAACCTGATTCTTGGGTATTGCCTGTCTTTCTCTACACTGAAAAACAAACTGATTGCACTTTCAACACAAAGTGCAGGTTGCACTAATGTCTTTGACATCATCATTTTGTGACACTTTCTGAGCAACTATTGGGAAAATTAAATTTACTTGTAGTTTTCTGTTTATGCAATCAGATGGGAGACTCCGGAGGTGTCTTAGCACTTCATTCTAATGCCCTTTCTCTTTACTCTCCTGACACAGAAGCTTCCTGCCAGAGAGAGCATTTTGCTGTTGATTTGGTAACCTCCTGACTCATGACTACTAGGCACTCCCACAAGTCCTTAAACAGCTAAAGCCCATGTAACCGCTGTCAGGATGCCCCATTTGGCCCCTGTTTACCATGGAGCACCCAACCATGATGCATTTTTGTTCATCCACCATGAGACAAACAGTGATCGCTTGCCCAGACATGAAGAGGCAGGCATCTAAAAATCAGGATGCCTTGCCAGGTACAACCAATGATGATTCAGATGAGTTGGATTTGGGGACAACTGCTTGCTAAGATGTTACAGACCAGCTGGCAGCATGGTACTCATTTTACTGACTGAGAGGCTTTCTGTATCCTATTGATTAATGCAAGTTCTCTCTCTTCTCTAGAAACAGTAACAGGACCTAAACAATTTTTTGTTCAAACAACTTTGTGTGCAATTGGGCACCTCGTTTTTTTTTATAAATTAAGTCTTGTCTCTACCTTCCACTTCTCACTGCTCAGAGCAGGAGAGGTATTATTAGTAGAACCAGTCTACGGGCATTTCCGGGGTCCACGTTCTTTGGCCGCCCTTCTCAATTCTGTGGTGGTTGTTGTGAGGGACATGAAAGCATTATAAAGTATTGTCTCAGGGTCAAAGAGGCTGTAGCATATCATTCCCCTCAAGATTATGAACTGATGGTGGAGAAGTAGGCTTAAGGCCTATATGTATGTTGATTTTCATGGAAGGGAAGGGTGTTTGAGGGGGAGGTTTACACAAGAAAGCTTGAAGTCAGAGGCAGGGGAAAAGCATATGCCTCTCTCTCAGCCTGGCTTATGGACTAGCTGGGAGCTTTCTCCCTAGAGGAAATGAAGACAGAAACTGAAGGGGGGACATTGAGAGACACAGAGTGTCATGCAAAGCTTCTCTGAGGCTTCTGTGAAAAGAACAGCACATGATGGTGACAGAGATAGAATGAGAAAAGGAACATTCTCCTCCTCATGTATCCCACAGACCTGTGACTGGAAGACATTTGGGATTTACACTCTGGTAGTGGATCCAGGTACTGATGAGCTCTGTTAGTGGTGGACATTGTATGGACTAATGTGGACAAACAGAAGAGGACCCTTGGTGACCACACATGGGAACCACCTAGGGAACCCCAGAAATTACTGGGAGAGATTTAGGGCAGCAAGTGATGGCCTCATTGGGCAAGTAGGTGCCATGAGGCAGTAAACTTCATCTATTACTCAGTGTAATCTTATTTGTATCCACATGTTGAAAATAGTTATAGTGACCTGATTTTTGGAATCTCTCCAACATTTATGAGGAGAACATTGGTGAGGTAGTTTCTCTCAGGGCATGGCTAGTCAGAGCGGGAGCAGGCTGAGTGGAAAGAGAGGAGAGGCTTAGAGCTTGGGTCAGTCCTGAAGAAGAGAGGTGAATGATGTGAACATCATCTTCCATTTCTCTTTGATTACTTGAATGACTTCAGAGGGTTATAAAACCCTGAACTGATAGAAAATAGGAGCAGAAGAAACATTCTAATGGAGGTTAAGGAACATTAGTCAAGTGGAATATTGCTCCCACATGAACCACCATGTTTGCTTGAAGAGGAGCTCTCCAGCTGACCACACACGTTGCTGATTTTTGCCTCTCTCTTGCCGGCTCAGTGAGGCAAAGGTGAACTGGTTGATCACTGTGTGAGCAACACAAGGAATAAGGTGGAAACTCAGTTAGTACATGCCATTCTTAATTATTAACATCTGCTTATGAGCATGCTTTTTCTAATCAAGCGATCTCCAGCTGAAGAAAGATTTCACCTCTTTCAATGAGTCTTGCGATCTGTGCCTTTTCTCTTCTATTATCTGACATTTGCTCTAAATCCTACTTATGTTAATACAATGATCAGAAACCTGAAAAAAGATCTGGAACTAGTCCTGTCCTATTTGTTGTGACTTACACAAGCTTGGAAATGCCTGGGATTGTCTTTTGTGGGCATGTCACTTACTTTTGGAAAATGTATCGTAAGAAGATTAAAGCCAACATGCAAGAAAGAACTTTTATACGTTACCTCATCCCCTGATTCCCTCTATTACCTCCAGATATAACTGGTTTTATGGGCATTTCATTGCAGAATTCTAGGGATAAAAAATTTAATCTTTAAGTTGATGTATTCGTTCTTCTCTGAAATATGATTTGAAACGCAATCATAGATCTTATTTATAGGTAAGATGTCAGAGGCTAAGTATCTTATGTCTGGTTCATTATTAAGAGTACCTATTCAAAATAAAATTATTTTACATATTCCATGTGTCAGAAACTGCGAAGGATCTAAGATTTTACCTTATTTAGAAGCTAACAAATTAGGCTGCCGTCATTTCACAGATGCTGGCCCCAGACATGAGACTTCTGAGTCAGAGACAAAGAACTTTGTGGCTCGAAGCAATAACAACAAGCCAAGTATTAACATTCTCTTGTGCCATTCCACAGCCCCAAATTGCACAGTGCACTTCAAAGAGAGCTAGGTGACATCTGTATACATCGTGAGTTGCAGTACAAGATAGAAACCATGAGCTTAAGAGAAGTAGAATCTCTTACTGTAAGCCTGCCTGTCTTCCTCTCTATCTTCCACTCTCTCTATCTTCCAAGGCTACTCGCCATGTAGAAGGCTCTGAAAAGGTAATTCAGAACAAAGGCAGTCAATACCTCTGCTTGCAAAATGTGCAGAATAAGCTATCCACTGAGAATTGTCTCCTCCTCATATACACACATTTTAAAAGTGAATATCTATGCCATGTCAAATTATAGAAATGAAATATGATAGTTCTTCTATTATAACATGAATTATAATATATAATCTTAATGCATAAGATGTTAGTAAGGATACATCCCAGTTCATGATTTTTATAAATATAAACATATCATGATGACAATAATATAAAGGAAAGTTACTTTTTCCTAAAGTGCCAGATTTCTACTTGAATTGAGGTGATCAGTTGAGTTAGCAACCAAACAGAAAACCGATTAAAGAAGATATTTGCAAAATTTGCTTAATGACAAGACAATTCGGAAGGTAGTTTTTTTTTATTTTCTTTTTCTTTTTTATTTTTTTAAATAGTTTATTGTCAAGTTGGTTTCCATATAACACCCAGAGCTCATCCCCACAAGTGCATTCCTCCATGCCCATCACCCCCCTTCCCCTCTCCCCCACCCCCATCAGCCCTCAGTTTGTTCTTAGTATTTAAGAATCTGTTATAGTTTGACTCCCTCCCTCTCCTTAAATTTTTTTCTCTTCCCCACCCCATGGTCCTCTGCTAAGTTTCTCCTGTTCCACATATGAGTGAAAACATATGGTATCTGTCAGAAGGTAGTTTTCTCTTTAAAAATATTCATTTGGGGGCTCCTGGGTGGCTCAGTTGGTTAAGCAAGAGTCTGACTCTTGCTTTTGGCTCAGGCCATAATCTCACGGTTCGTGGGATCGAGCTCCACGTTGGGCTCTGTGTTGACAGCATGGAGCCTGCTTGGGATTCTCTCTCCCTTCCCTCTCTTCTGCTCTCCCACCCTCTCTTTCGCTCTCTCAAAATAAATAAATAAACTTTAAAAAATAAAAAAAAAAAGAAAGTATTCATTTGAATGTAAAGACTCCAACATAAGTGAATAATCAGAAGGAAGGTCATTTATCCTCCTTAATGGGAAGGAAGCACTTGAACTTGGCATTGAGCAGCTAGGGACACAGGAGACAGGAGATGTTCCAAAGTCTATATGATGGCAAAGGTTACCTGAGGAGTGCAGGATGCAAAGAAAAAGCATTCGTCCGATTCAGAACTTTCCAGTAACAGTTAAATACTAGTTGACTCGCTTGTTTGTTTTCTTCAACTGTCAGAAATAATTGATTGCTGAAGTTCAAGTTATTATCCCCTCTCTCCCGTTTTTTTACTCATTATAATTTCCCATCCCAACCCAGGAAAGATAATAATTCTATTAATCCCCAGATATACGGAATTTATTTAGATACCAAGTTTCAGTGGGTTATACTTCTACCCTCCAGAACTTGATAGAACTTTAAAGACCGACTAGCTTATTGAAAGTATACTGAATTTAATTTCTTCCATTTGCTTATTGAGATAAATGCATCCCCTTGGCTTCTGGCATTTTTAGATCTATGATGATGTTATTACTGACTTGTGTAAATAGTCTTACACAATAGGATTTGAAAGTGCTAAAAGCTTTCCTTTACAATCTTCTCCTAACTTAGTAACCCAAAACAAACAAACAGACAAACAAATGTAGTCTGGTGTCAAAGTATATAAGAGTTTGTAAATGGGATTTCTCCCCACAAATGATAAAAGTATTGATTCCAGAGTGAAAATGTCCAGGTCCAAACCATCACTGTGCAACTTACAAGCAGGGTGACCACGGGCAGCTTACTTTGCCTGCTTATGCCTCAGTTTCTCTAACTCTGAAATGGAGATCATGATAGTTTTTACCTTAGAAGATTACCAGGAAGGCTGTATGATTTAATATGTGTACCATCTTCAGTGCCTGGCACATAGTAAGCACTTTATAAATGTTTACTATTATTATCTCAAAATAGCATTTTTCTCTCCATTTTTTCAGGTCAGAGTGAAGTTTAGGCTTTGTCAACCTAAAAATATTTACATCACCATGACTTCTATGAGCGCAGTATCAGGCACCTGATAAGCATTCAATAATTGTTGCATGAATGGCCATATTCGATGATTCCACGTACCACTCTCACCTCCTTCTCATTTTGCCACAAAGTCCAATAATTATATTGAAAATTAAGTGACAGGAGCCAGAGAATAATCCTGAGCCTGAGGCAGTGCCTGTGGGAATTTGCTGTGATCGTGGTTTGGTCAACACTGGCTTCCTCCTTCCCTCAGACGATCCAGCACAGTCTTGGTGAGTATATGTCTCCCTCTTTCTCTCTTGTGCCGTTTAACTGTCAGGACAACCTCATAGATGACACAAGACAGATCTATGCCCTGAGCCATAATGGATAATTAAAGTGAAAAGTCAAATGCACCCAGTCACATAATGTCCTCTGAGATTATATGGGGAGAAATAAAAGTATATGCACTTCAACTGCACTGCAGTCTGATGTTTAAAACTCAAGGGCCACGGCATTCCATCCATATCTTAATCCACAGATTTTACCCTCCATCACCTTTGGGTGACATCTATTTGTAGTGGCATTTGGTCAGAAAGCTCTTAAGCAGAAAAGGCTGTCTCTAGGGTGTGTTTTATTTTTAATTCCACATAATTACTCAAGTTGCTCTATTTCGCTGCCTGATTGAGTTTAGACTGAGGTAACCTGACAGATATTTTCCAACGTGTCTCAGCAGTTGCCTGATGCCCCACCAAAGGCTTTGCTATGAAGAAAACCCAGTGTAACTCGGTCCCGTTTGGAGGGCACTCAGGTTTGGGAATTGTAGTGGCAGAGTTCTGAGGCATCAAGGGCTCCAGGAGTCAGAGGGTGGGTGGAACTTCAGCACGTATTACAAATCTCAGAGAACAGTTCAAAACTATAGCAGCACCACAGCTTCTACTGGAATGTGAAGGAATAATTTGCTTCTTAAGAAAAACGATCTCCTAGGACAAAGTTAGCTCCTGATATTGAACTGACTTGGAAGGAAGGGACACAAAGTTGGTAGTCTGGGTTTCTTTTGGTAGTTCCAGAAAGCCTCTACCACAGAATGAGTGGAAGAAACGCTTTTAAAGGAGGCTATCATGCACTGAATTGTCTCTCTCCCTCCTCTCCCCAAAATTCAGACATTGAATTTGCTCTCAGAATGTGACCATACTTGGAGAAAGAGTCTTTATAGGGTAATTAAGTTAAAATGAGGTCATTAGGTGGGTCCTAATCCAATATGGCCAGTGTCCTTATAAGAGAGGAAATTCAGACACGGACATGGAAGAAGGAAGATGAGGAAACTCAGAGAAAAGACTGCCATCCACAAGCCAAGCAGAGCAGCCTCAGAAGAAACCGGCTTTGCCAGCACCTTGATCTCAGACTTTGAGCCTCCTTAACTGAGAAAACAAACCTCTGTTTGTCTAAGCCCTTTGGTTGGTGGTAATTAGTTATGACAGCTCTAGCAAACTAATACAGACACAGAAGACTAAAGTCACTGCAGAACAGCTGGCACTCAAATTTCCACAGTCAATCCTGCCATAAAGGTCCTGAGAAGGGTGGAGAGTTCTGGTAAAAATCAGTAGTGCACAGTTTTCACACTCAAGTCTTACTATGGAATTTTGAGCTCTAGAGCCCTCACTCAGTTGAGTACTCAGCTCTAGGCATCTCCTGGTTGTATTTCTTTGTGCAGGCATGGTATCTGCCCCCAAAATGTTGTAAGCTCCTTGACGAGGGAGAACTCCTTACCTTTCCCTTTCTAGAATCACTGATTCATTCATGACATTGTGTTTTCCTGTGGGCTAGATTCATATTAAAAAAAAAAAAAAAAAGATGTACTCAACAGAGTGAGGGCCTCTAAAGTTCCAGAAGGAGAGATCTGGGATGATCATGGAAGTCTTCAAGGAGAATGTGAAATTGACTCATTCTTTGAAAGCTCTACAGAGAGACTGGATATGAAAAAAAGACAGACATGTCTCAGGCAAAAGCAAAGAGACAGACAATGCAGTGTATGTTTTAGGGACAATGAGAGAAATGGCTTGCAAATGTGGAGCTTTTTTCACACTGGAGAGAACACCTCCAGATGTTAGTGTTGTAGGGATACTTCTTCACCAGCCATGGCCTTAAAAAGACAATAAGGTGACCTGACTAGTTGTTGGATGCAGAAAGAATTTGCTCATCTATTAAAACCAATCAGGACTATTGTGAGTTTTATTGCAGCAGTTGGATGTTTCATCTTTCTGACCTAGATAATGAAGCCTCATTATTCCATCTCAACACATGGACACTTTAGGCTTTCGGACAGGGGCTCCACTAATTACCTTTGCTCCATGTAAGAAGAAAAGGTTTGCCAAAGAACTGAATGAATAAACATGATTCCAAAGGGAATGCTCCCAGAGCTTTAAAACACTGGTTCCATTGCAATGGTGTTCTAATGATGAGTCTTTGTCATCTTGTCATCAAAATAGAAAGCTGGAGGATTGCCACATGGCATTGCCCTGAGGCCTATTTAATCCATTCTATGTGTCTTTGAAATCAATGACTGTGTTTTACAATTTAAGCTTTTAATTCAGATTGACCTTGACTACAGTAATCCATGTGATTACATTTTATTATACTGTCAATCTTCTATGAATTAAATCAACAGGTAATTATTGAACTGCTACAATTCACAGAATTAGCTTTAAGGAAGAAATAACCCTAAAATAATTGATGCTGCTGCTGTGTGATATATATATTTTCTGTTATCACCATGGAGGGATAGTGGAGAAGTTGGATTTTGAAGACGATGAAAGACATCAAGTCATGGATTTATTGAGGATGACGTTACATGGAGAAAGCTGTTAGCTCTGTCACTCATTAGTGTCTTTACCCATAAGGGGTGGGGAAGGAGAGTGAAGGTAAAATTCAAATTAATTACCGTGTCCCCTTATTAACAATTTGGACTAGAGCTTCACGGGTGTGGCTGTAGAAGGAAGCTTTGTTGGGAAAAGCATAGGGATCAGAGAGAATAACAAGTATTAAGAGAAGAGCAGAAGCTCATAGTCTAGAGCTTGGCTTTAATGTTAAGGGTAATGGGGAGCCATTGGTATCCTTGGAGTAAGGGTCTAATAAGATACGAGTTACATTTGGTGAAATTATTGTAGCGGTAATCTTCAGAATGCGTCTCACCTATGGAAGCAAGGAAGCAAGCCATTGGGAGATTTTGACCTTTTGAATGAGAGCTGATTGTAAACTATTGCTAACAAGAGTGGTAATGGGGAAGAAGGTAAGGGTACCGAAGATGCGGATATAAAAAAACAGAACAACAGAATGTTGGGGAAAATAAAATAAGGAGACCAGGGTGGCTGAAAGCTGCTGGACATGAAGCATAGAGAGGCTGCTTGTAGAACGAGCTGTTTAATTTTTTTTTTAATATTTTTATTTATTTCTAGGAGAGAGAGAGAGACAGCGCGAGAAGGGGAGGGTCAGAGAGAGAGGGAGGCACAGACTCTGAAATAGGCTCCAGGCTCTGAGCTAGCAGTCAGCACAGAGCCCGACGCGGGGCCCGAACCCAGGAACCGCGAGATCATGACCTAAGCGAAAGTCGGACACTTAACCGAGTAAGCCACCCAGGCGCCCCAGAACGAGCTGTTTCAAAAGTCATTTAGGAGAACTTCCAAGGAACGAGATGAGAAACACAATAAGCTAGTGTCCTGCTTATGGATTCCCTCATCTTACAATGGTTGGGGAACTTTATGTGTGCTTTACGGTCATGTGCCTTTGACACATACATAAGTTCATCAGGGACTAAAGCTCTTGACTTCTGTCTCACATACTGACAAAGATGCTAATGAGGCATAAAACTGTCATTAAACAACATTACAAATCACTACGGCTTTATGTCCTGTGGTCTTCAAAATTCGAATCTCTCTACCAAGTCCCACCTTGATAAAATTGAACACTTCTTTGCTTTCATGAGATTTCATTCCACCCTGCATGGTTTGAATTCATGCCACCAGTCTAAGGCACCAAGTGAAGAGCTATTTTTAAAAATAACATAATTAGGGGCGCCTGGGTGGCTTAGTCGGTTAAGCGTCCGACTTTCGCTTAGGTCATGATCTCATGGTTCATGGGTCCGAGCCCCGCGTCGGGCTCTGTGCTGACTGCCAGCTCAGAGCCTGGAGCCTGTTTCAGTCTGTGACTCCCTCTCTCTCTGACCCTCCCCTGCTCACGCTGTCTCTCTCTCTCTCTCTCCTAGAAATAAATAAAACATTAAAAAAAAATAACATAATAATAACACTACTACTAATGATGAACACTAATGAAAAATAAACACATGCTCGAAGAGGATTATACCAACTTGGGAGTATATTCTCTCAACCTTTCATAGCCAGACAAGAGGAGTATATTCCCTAACCTTTCATAGTTAGACAAGAGTTAGGAAAATCCCTCTTCTCTCTGAGGGTTAAGTTCCATGAGGTCACAGATGCAATGGGAAAAGGAAGGGGACTCAATTAAATACAGAAGACCTAGGTTTCATAGGTCTAAAATCCTAGGAAAGTTACACAGATGTGGGTTCTGTAAAATGAGATTCTTCTCATGAGCCTTCTCGGAAATTTCTCTCTATGGTCTCTGGGCTAAATGACAGCTGTTATTACTGATCTTGTCATCGTTGTTAATCCTATTACATCACTGTCCTGCCATGAACACAGGCTCTGTGACTGTTCTGAGCTGGTTCCCATGCTAAAGTGACAGAACATGAAGTCATGGGCTTGTCTAGGTTTTGACCTTCTCCCGACTCTAACTTCATGTCATTTTATTTTTATGGAAGTTTGAGAAAGAAGCCCATTTATTTTGGTGAAAGTGTTTCATCAACTCCAAAATGCTTTCATTCTTTTCAATGTTTATTTACTTTTGGGGGGGGGGTAGAGAGCAGGGGAGGGGCAGAGAGAGAGGGAGACGCAGAATCCCAAGCAGGCTCCAGGCTCTGAGCTGTCAGCACAGAGCCCAACGCGGGGCTCGAACTCATGAACTGCGAGATCATGACCTGAGCTAAAGTCAGATGCTTAACCAAGTGAGTCACTCAGGCGCCCCATCTACAAAATGCTTTAAATGACAGTTGTCTTTTGACAGGAAAATTTTGCTGACTGTGCAGAACTTCAGATGTAAAGGCATGGATAGTGGAGTTGATTTGTATTTAATCCACAGAACTTCATAATGATCAAAAAGAGCAGGCCACATAAAAACATCCTCAGGCTTCCCATGTGTTTTATGGATTTGGATGGAAATCAGGAAGCTTCTTTGTCAGATTAGGGGGTCCCATGTGGGTTCTCAGGCTCTTTTTTCTTTTCTTTTTCTTTTTCTATTTTTTTAATACTTATTTTTGAGAGAGAAGGAATAAACAAGCAAACGTGGGGAAGGGACAGGGAGAAACGGAGACACAGAATCCGAAGCAGGCTCCAGGATCTGAGCTGTCAGCACAGAGCCCAATGCAGGGCTCAAATTCACGAGCTGTGAGATCATGACCTGAGCCGAAGCCAGACACCCAACTGACTGAGCCACCCAGAGCCCCTCAGGCTCTTTTTCTTAAAATAGTATTTCAGCTTTCCAATTTGGTCACCAAGCCATATGCCATCTGTGGACAGAAGTTCCCCTTTCAGATATGTGGTCCACAAGTGGTTTTCTGCTATTTGGGGTAGAAAACGACATTCTGGATAGGAGGTCTGGTATCTATAGGAATTTTATCGCCGCTCCAGTTTGCTGGCCTCACCTCACTTCTGTGACTAAATCTACATTCACAGCTGAAGTGCGTGTTTTCTGGAGAGAAGTTGTGGGTGCACTTCCGGTTGCCTCAGGGACTTTGTGACCTTTGAAGAGCCACAGAAATACTTTGTGCTTCAGAGACAAGTTATTCCCCATTACCTCCCTCTGACAGGTGCTGTCAGAATTAGAAAGCTCTGGAAGACTCTCAAAACAGAGACCTAAAATAGTCATTATAATTAATAATAGTAATTAACTTTCATTATAGGTGAGTCATCTATACATTCAAGTTTCAGTGATAATTTGTTTCAAAGTTACCCTTTAGTGTTTCCATCCTTACTCAGCCTCACTCATCATAAAAGTAAGTTACATTTTATTTTGATTTTTCCAGCTTTATGGAAGTATAATTGACAAACAAATATTGTATATATTTAAGCCACACATTGCTGTATGTGTATATGGTGAAATGATCAATATAATCAACTTAATTAATAGACAAATCCATCCCCTCACATAGTTATCATTCGTGTGTGTGTGTGTGTGTGTGTGTGTGTGGTGAGAACATTGAGGATCTACTCCCTTAGCAAATTTCAACTATAGAACACTGTATTGTTAACTGTAGTCACCATGCTGTGCTTTAGGTCTCCAGAACTTTTTTATCCTGCTTGACCAAAATTTTGTGTCTACCCTATGACCACCATCTTCCCATTTCTCCCTGGCGACCACCATTTTAAGGAAAAGATGCTTAGCTTTCCTAAAGAGCAGAGAGACGTTTTCTTTACCTTCTATTTAATGCATATGGATGACTGATGTTGGCAAAGCAATTCTTTCTTTAAACCACAATGAAAAGAAGGAGTAAATGTTTTGTAAAGTAGTCTCTGATTCTGTATCTGTAATTATGTCAATACCGATATTTTTGCTTTTACATTCCTTCAGTGCGCCACAGGGCAGCTTATCTCGGTGAAATATTTCCTTCTTCCTTTGTCCAATAACAAATGGATAGGAAGTTCAAACATTTGTACTTTTTCTTTGAAGCAATTGCCCTAAACCGGTAAAACCATTTCATCAGCCACAATTTTGAGTATTTTTCTTTCCTCTGATAAAGTTTTAGGTCTGTGCTCATGAACAAGATATGTAACTGTCAATAGCCATCTTTTCAGTGGATACAGTCAGAGTTACTTTATTAAACAGAACAATCCGCACTCCTGATCTTTCTTCCTACAACACATTGCCCAATTATTTCACATTCTTCTAGTGTAAAATAAACACATTAAGTCTGTTGAGATACTGCTGTGATTATTTATTTTTCAAATGTAATAAGAAGGGGGAGTGACCTTTTCCGAGGACAGGAAACAAAATTAGACCTGACAGTGATACATTATCAATTTTCACAACTATGAAAATATTCCAGAAAGCAGGCAGTTCTCTGTGCACTTGGGTGACTGGCCAAGCTGGCCTGTGAAGTCATAAACCCCAAGTCCTTTTAAGTTAGTTCTCAGTTAATTTCCCATTTACTTGCAGAGTTTCATTAACTCTGGTAAGTCTGATAACCATGCATAATTATTCCCACTTTCTTCCTCATCAAATCCCACTACCTTTCCCAGGCCGAAAGGAGCATATGATTCTCTTCTTGAGGTGGATCAAAAGAGCTCGGGGACTCTAAAAACAGGTGTAGCTGAGGGACACACCATCATAAACTTGCTTCCCGAGGCTGAGCCAGATAACTTTATCTTCTTATATTTCCATTTCTCTTACAAAAGTCATGGAAACAGGTTCCCTTACCCAACAGTGTTATAATGATGAAAATTCACAGTCAAGTTAAAAAACTACATCTATGTATACATACCAACCCCCCCTCCCCGAAAAAAGATCTGTCAATTTCAGTGCAGGAAGAAACCTAAAGTTTTTAGACTGTTTCATGTTTCTCCAATAACAACCTTGCATTTGGTTCAGGTGATGTGTCCTCAGCCAAGAGGCCTAATACCCACTCTATGTGCAGGGCAGGCAGGAACAACAACATGTGAAGAATCAGAAGGATGATGTTGTCTAAGTTGAAGAAAAATATTTCTAGACCTCGTATGGATATTGTAAATTCTGGCAGAGGGAGAAAGTAATACAACAAGCCAGGCGATGCATACATCCAGCTCTCCTCCAACAGCCTAAAGGACCAGAGGTACTTTTTTATATCAATCCTCAAAAAAGACCGTCTAATTTTCATCTCTACAGCTTCCTCAGCTTGAATCATTATTTTGTTTTGCTTTGTGTTAAAGCAGATGGATGCCAGGCAGAGGAATGGGTACTGATTTCCAGAGTTTTAAAAACTGCGACCCAGGGAGAGTTCTGGTGGGAGATCTAAAACGACCGGATTGTCCTCTCTCTGGGTGGCAATTTGATAATGAGAAGGTACAGCCCGACATGGTCGTTCTCTGTTTGAGGAGCTTCAGCAGAAGGGAATGTGCTCACCATATTCATGAACATCGGTTTGGAAAAAGTGGTAAAAGAGCTAAGTGTGAGACATTGCATAAAGTGTTTCAGCTGAATCCTGGGAAGCCAAGATGTGTATCAGTGGCGGGGATCAACATAATATTTTGAGGATTATGCTTCCATGCTTTTAAATTTCCAGATAATACATGTCCTTGTATTCATAAACACAACTGAGAATTCTACAGGTTCTCATTTTTATCTTTCTCTCTGACCCCTTTCTTATCTCGTAACCACAATATCAGCAGGTCTCTAGATAATTCAGATATGAGCAAAGGTTTTTCTGGTATGATGTGTAAAATGCTAGGTTCTCTTTGGGAATGTATTTACACGTTTTATTAGAGGGTCTAGTTTTGTTGCATTTGTCTTTGTGCTGTATTTTTTTTAAATGTTTATTTATTTATTTTGAGAGAGATAAAGAAAGCATGGAAGAGGGATAGAAAGAGAGAGACAGAGACAGAGAGAGACAGAGAGGATCCCAAGCAGGTTCTGCCCATAGCCCAACATTGGCTTGACCTCACAACCATGAGATCATGAACTCAGCCAAAATCAAGAGTTGACACTTAGCCATGTCACCCAGGTGCCTCTGTGTTTATGCTTTAGATTTCAAGATTATAACTGCTTTTCTTTCCAAGTGAAGTTGTTCATGTTACTCAAGCAGCCTGATATCCTTTTCTAAAAATTTCAGTGCATAAATTTCTGTCCCTTGCTACCACGAGTAAACAACTCTCCTCCTCCCTCTAAGGTAGACATTTCTTCTGTCCATCATTAAAATTTTCCACATGACAGACAGTGACATCAAAGCAAAATATCTTAAAGTTAGGCCCTGTGGCTCACCATCTCCTTCAGGGCTTTTATTGTTTTTCTTTCCTCTTTGGTCTTGAATAAAGCATTTGAGAAATTCTTGATGTGAGAATACATTTTATTGTGGTTAAGACTTATTTTCTTTCAGGGGATGAAACAGCTCATAAAGATTCACCAAAATGTTTCAGTCAGAAAGCAACATGTTTTCCAACTCTCAAATAGCTAAATCGTCCGCACTCGGGAGCCATCCTCCCTGTTTACTGAGAGACAACTGTCAGTGGGAAAAGAGTTGTTCCCACTTTCTATTAGACCAGGGTCTTTTCTCACACGATGGTTCCTTGGCCTTCTGAGGGAAATCTCCAGTGAGCTGGCTGGGCACATTCCAAATGAGGATTTGGCACTTAGCAGGGAAAGGAGAATAACTCTGCTGTCAGTTCTTGGTGGAATATAAATCATCCCAGAGAGGAGCAAAAGAAAAAAAAAAAGTTCATTTCTAGTCTTCATCATGAGTTTTACACACAGCTATCTTTCTAACAGGTCCTCTGAGATACTTCTCTAACAGGGGGCTTTCCTTCTTGGTTAAACCAGACACCAAAGAAAGATGAAAGGGGCCCACAGACAGAGACTCAGCTGTCCCCAAGGGGACAAGTATGCCAGAGACACAGATAAAAGCTGGCTGATTGAGAATGTGCTTTGAGATCCCAGGGATTTCAGATGGACTTTTCTAAGGGAAGAGATCTCTCCAAGGAAAAGCCCTTGTACTCAAAACTGTACAACTGTACACTTCTATGAGACTTTTGTTAATAAGGGATAGAAATCTAACTCAGTCTAGCTTAGAAAGAAAGTTAGAAAGGGTGGAGGGAGAAAAGGAAGGAAGGAAGGAAGGAAGGAAGGAAGGAAGGAAGGAAGGAAGGAAGGAAGGAAGGAAGGAATGAGAGAGAGAAGAGAAAGAGAGAGAGAGAGAAAGAAAGAAAGAGAGAGAGAGAGAAAAAGGGACTTTCTGGAAGCTGGAAGTCAACAGATTTGCTCCTGGATTTGAAAGTCATCCTTAACAGGCACATTCCTGTTCTACACTTCTATTCACATGCCCCCACGACCCTGAGTCTACACAGAACTTTGAACTTGTGATCTTAGAGGAAGAGGTACCATCTCTTCCAACATTCTGGAAAGGCTCAAGAGAGGGTTCAGATTGACTTGGATTGGGTCATATGCCCATTCCCCAATCAATCTTTGTGGCCAGCAAGATGAGTGGCCAGAATTAATCTAGAGTCCATTCCCGAGACTAGTGGGGAGTTGGACAAAGGTGAGGACTTAAGAATCACCTGAATCACTTACACTGAAACATATTATTAAAGGTTGAGGGAGGGCTGGTTCCCTAAGGAGGTATTAGAAGTACAGAAAAACGTATGTTTGCTGCACATATGGGAAGACCCTGATGGGGTGTTGATTGAAGGACATCATAGACTTCTCAGTGCTTGTAGAAGTAGAGAGTTCTGAATGAGGCTTGCAAAAGTCACGTGTGAGTTACAGAGTAGGACTGTGGATTCAATTTCAAGTAATTTCATCTACTTTGCTGGTTGCTCTGGTCCTAGATAAGATTGTGAACTCACTTATGCTTGAGTTTTGGGCTTCTACTTCTTATATCTATGGTCCTGATTTCTTACCCTTTCTACTCACTACCCACCAAAGTACTTCTACTTCCCAAAGCATCCGGCCCTGATCTCCCACGCCTGACTAATGACATAAACACGTCACCCCTCATTCTTTCCCCAAATGACTCACCCTATGCTTTAAGTCCTGAAGAACTTCAGGGAAACTGATGATTAATAACCAAAATGAGTGTTATTACCAGACAAGATACTATTGATGTTTCGAGAGAAGATATCCCTTAAACTTGGGGCTTCCAGACTTTTAGATTTTCATAGACTATCAAAATGAGAGAAGGGGCAGTATTGAAAAAGTAGATGTGTGGCGAAGGAGAGGAGGAGAGAGGAAAAGGAAAGAGAGAGGAAAGGAAGGGAAGGAAGAAAATTAAGGATTGGTTTAGGGTTTTAAAGCATTTTATTTTGATAGGTTAAGGGGCTTAAAAAGAGCCACAATAAAAGTACTATTAGATGTCACCAAAATTTAATAAAAAAAGGATATCTTAATGCCAAAAAAAAAAAAAAACTAGAAAGGATTTAGTTTCACATTTAAAGAGAATCCTTTAAATTTTAAAAACTACAACGTTTCTGGAAAACTCACTAAAATGTCCTGAATTAACCAGAAATCATTTAATGATCCACTCCAAACAACCCTTGCTAAAGATGAGTACCTGAAAACCTCAGTGTTAACCCAAAGAGTTTAACAGTGGGAGTTTGGGGTCTGTACGTCGTTCATGAGAATTTTATGGCCACCGTGCCCTCATACGAAGAAAATAAATAACTGCTCTATCTATAAAGACCTTGGCTTCAGGGTATGGATTCTGGCAGAATTTACACACAATATAATCACCCTTTATAGGGACATTTTATCACTCAGCACAACCTGCTCTTTCCATAGAAGGGGAAACTGAGGCTCAAGAGGAGAAGAGACATAGGTAAATCCACACTCTGCAAATAAATCCCATAGTCAAGGCAGAACTTACACGAACCAGGACTCAGCTGACATTTAGACAGAAGGCAGAGGGAAGGGTCAGAACCTAAAGATAAACACATCCCTGGATTGGCCCAATGGAGAATGGGTGGAGATGAACCATAGGTAACAGGAAAGATTCTGGGCCATCAGGTGGAGCACTTCAGCACAAGGGAGAATGTTGCCAAGGGATGGATCCCAGCTGGTGATCTGGGGCTTTGTGTCTGAGGCATGGCAGTGAATATGGTTTAGATCTATACGGGGCATGGCAGTTTTCAGGCAAGTCCCATGAAGCCTAAGCAAGACCCTTCTCTCAGAAACACTGGATCACTCGGCTGGTCATCAAGACAGGAGTTTGAGCTTCCTAGAGGACAAGTCAGGGTAAGGATAGCTGGATGAGCATCCGAATGTCAGGCCAGTGGGAAGAACAAACTAATTCTGATATGGAGATTAGAATGTCAGCAGCAGAAGGCATGTTTTATGTTGTAAATGTGTGATTTGGAGGGAAGAAATTGGTAAGATTTTTTTTCCTAGTAAAATGGCTGTTATCTTTAATATCTTCCTGTCTCTTGAATTCCATTGTTGACCAAGGAAAGCATGTCTCAAGCCCAGTGTTAGAAAAGGTGTAGTCACATATGGATGAGGGGTCATTTGGATAAGTTGTTGAAATTGTAAGCCATTCAGAAAGAAAAAGAGAAAATTTTGGTGAAACCATGGAAAAAGACAAAGGCTGGCCCTTAGGAGAACCAGAAATGAGTGGAGAGTAGAGTGGAAAATGTCGGCAAAGTGCTCGTGAAAGAATCCTGGAATTAAGCACAGGCAGAGAGAAGATGCAATCAGACGTCATGGAAATAACCAGACACTGGAAATCAGGGTGGATGTTCAACCTTTACAAGTAACTCTCAGATTTGAAATCCAGTAGACCTTTTGGATGGAATGCTGCCATGTCTACTAAGGAACATCAAGGACATTAGGCATCCAGCCCAAAAAGGTGGCCTCAGCCTTGGGAATAGAAATAATATAACTGTTTGAGAGACTTAGAAAGCTTAGACTCGGCTCTGAGGATCCCTTGAATCCAGCGGGCATAAACCCCACCAAGAATAAACCCAGTAAGGAATGCTTAAAATTCTTTAGTGCTACGAGATTATAGGAAGCTGTACTTCAGGATTCCTTCACAACTGCAATAACATTTACTTATGTCACCTCTCAACCGATGAGCTTAGGCTTGGGGGAGTGGGGTCCGAAAGCGTGGCACCACCTCCCTCTTTCTCCCGGAACGCAGCAGTGCCCTGGATATGGGAAATCTTTGGTGAAAATATCAGCCATCGAAACAAACGAAATATCCTTGTGACATTAATAATTAACCGTTCATATCTTTTACAACAAAAACAATACTCGGAGCACAGCATTACTGGAAGTTCATGAAATGAACCCTCTTTTTTGGGTCAGTGTTTACTACAGTCCTGATTGTTTCAGAAAGAAAACTTTATGAAAGGAAATCAAGAGCTTTCTCCAACTCCACGGGTACAGCAATAACAGGAAACCAAACTCCTATTTCTGTAGTTTGCCAGATAAGGACTGAACAGTAGATTTTTTTGAAGGCATGTGGCAAATACTATTAACGACATATAAATTACTGTCTATTGCATGGTCTTGGCTGAGTGAGTTACACTGTAACTCTGGGGGCGGGAGGGAGGCACAGGCGTTTCTCATTACTACAGAAAATGGTAAAAGATGACAAGTTGGTAGAGGAGAGATTGTGGCTCAAAGAGTAGCCTCTTCATCCCTGATCATCTGGTGGAACTACTCTGCCCCGAGAACATTCTAGACAGTGAATCTGAAACAGGGTAAAAGCCAAATTACTGAGCACTTGGAGGTCATTTCCAATAGACTCCTAAGATACTGCATTTCAGATGCTCTCTAATAAAGAAGAAAACAATAGCAGCTAGTGGCCTTAACTGAGATCATTCCTTTGAATATGTAAGGAGATGTCCAGTGCATATTTGCTTATTATGTATTTTATAATTCAAGTACAATAGCTAGCTGGCCTATTACAATATTACTTCCACAGACTTTCCTCAAGTTAAGTTTAACACCAGACATAATTAGGGAGGTATGTGTGTTTCACTCGAAAGTTTCTCTTCTCCAGTGGCTTTGAAAAAGGCAGGAGAGTGAGATTGGGAAGCCAATGAGTCATTTAAGACACAAATGTCGTAAAACACACCTTCTAAAGCACATATTGATAGCGAAATGTGTACGTTGAGGGGTCTTTTAGCTTAATGCAAAAGTTCTTTTTGGTCATGGTTTTCAACCTTTTAATCATGACAGCTGATTATCAGTTTTCTTGTTTGCTCAGACATCACTGATGCCATCCGTTGTTGACAAGGCAGAGAATAAGGGATTTTTAATATATGGTTATGTCAACAATTGTGACGTATTACTGGGACCAATAACAGAGGGAAGATTAGTACCTTTATTGAATATATTCTTGTTACAACCATTAAGGAACTCTAAAAATACAATGTAATGCACCAAAATCACATCTCGAAACTTCACACTCAGTCACTGCTTACATTTTGCCATATTCCACTATGCCTTTTATTTTATGCCTTTTCTAGACCATATTTACCCACAATTTTGCATCCTGCTTTTCTTTCATTCACCTTTATATCATAAGCAAGTTTCTATACTATTAAAATTCTATGAAAAGACCATTTTTATAAATAGAATCATTTTATATGGATAAACCATAATTGACACACCAAAATTGTTTGCACTGTTTCTTATTCTTTTTTAGTTTTCTTTTAATGTTTATTTATTTGAGAGAGACAGAGAACAAGCAGAGGAGGGGCAAGAGAGAGGGAGACAGAATCTGAAGCAGGCTTTAGGCTCCAAGCTTTTCAGCACAGAGACCGACACAGGGCTCGAACTCACGAGCTGTGAGATCATGACCTGAGCTGAAGTTGGACGCTTAAGCTACTGATCCACCCAGGTGCCCTGTAGCATTTCTTATTATAAATAATTCTATGTAAAACATCTTTGCAAATATGTCTTTCCTTATCACTTATGATTTCCTCAAGATCCTTAGGAGTAAAATCACAAGGTCAAATATATAAATTTGTTTTCGAATTCTTGGTACAGATTGCCAAATCACCTAATAGAAAGGTGGTGTTAATTTATACCCACAACAGAGGTTTATGAAGATAAACAAGAAAATGCACTTAGTTTTCTTTACTTTAGTCATGGTTCTATGAAAATTTATACTATGGTAAACAAAGCATTTGTCAAAAACAAACTACTGAGGTATTTTTGTTGAAGGTAAATAAAGAAGGAAGGCATCTTTTAATGACTAGTAAATGCTAGGAATTTAAAAATATATTCAAAATTTATAGTGGAGGCAACATCATAGACAATTTTTTAAAGTCCAATTTTTAAGAATAAAAATACCCCCTGGTATTTGCTACCTGCTCAGCAGCTTGCAAGTGCTTTCATAAATGATCTTGTATTAACCACCACAAACACTGGCAAATACTGAAGTCATTCAGGCCTACCAGAAACTCTTAAATGCAACCCCATTAAAAAGTATCATGAGGGGCACCTGGGTGGCTCAGTCGGTTAAGAGTCCGACTTCGGCTCAGGTCATGATCTCACGGCTCGTGGGTTCGAGCCCCATGTTGGGCTCTGTGCTGACAGCTAGCTCAGAGCCTGGAACCTGCTTCAGATTCTGTGTCTCCCTCTCTCTCTGACCCTCCCCTGTTCATGCTGTCTCCCTCTCTCTCTCAGAAATAAATAAAACATTAAAAAAAAAGTATCATGAAATTGTCTTGCACTTAAAATCATTTTTCTCATTGGCTTTAAAATTTTTTATTCCTAAGGAAGATTTTCTGCTCTGGGTAAAGAATAAATTCTATGGCCTGGTTCCTTCATTTCCAAGTGGCCAGCCTAGGAAGGCAGGTCTATGAAACAGGTTGACGAATGTCTTCATGTCTACATGCCTTTGTGTCATCTTGAAATCAAGTGAGGAGAAAAAGAGAAACCCTTGCAACCCCCCTAAACACATCATGCGTGCCCTTACCTCCAAGCCCTCACTTCGCTGTTCCCTTCAGCCTGGAGCCCTGGCTTTCCAATGCTATCATGGTTTCTTCTTCCCCTTCCCCCAGGTCGCCCCATGCCATGGTTCATTGTGGCTGAACTCTTCAGCCAGGGTCCTTCACCAGCTGCTGTTGCTGGCTTCTCCAAATGGACCTCCAATTTCATTGTGGGCATGTGCTTCCAGTATAATCCCAGCTGGGCCTCTCTGCAGGAGCCTAGTTAAAACTGCAACCAACTACCACCTCCTTCCCCAACTACCACACCCCCCAGCCTCCAAAAGGCACTCTCGGTTCCTTATCCTTGCTTCCTTTTTGACACAGAACTTACTACCATGATTTTTGTTTTATTATTATTGTTATTAGTATTATTATTATCCTCAGTGATCACAGCCATGTTAGGAAGCAGGTAAACTCTTCTGAATATGTATTCTGCAGGTCTCCAGATAAGTCTGAATAATGCTAGGTAATTCACCCTCTACTAGGATTCATATTATGTTCCTATATATAGTGTATGAACATATCAGGAAGGTCTGCAGTAAAGAAAAACATTCGACTTTAATTTGACTTTAATATTTTATTTGAGTTCTATGAGACATTACCCAAAGGATGCTTTTCTTTTTTTACATGACCCATATTGGCTTCATGTCAAGATGGCGATTCCCGTAAATGCCCTTTAATAACTACAGAATGCATGGCTTTCTCCTCTTAACAGAAGAGGAAGCTGAGATGCTCGGTGACTTACACAAGGTCACGTGGAGAACAAATAGAAGTGCAGATATTCTAACCCTGCTGGGAGGCTGATCTTATCACCACCTTGTTGCATGACAGGGAAATAACCCCTGTCACCTAATTTGGTTATGACGATTGCACAAAGAAATGACAAGACAACAAAACAGCTGCACTTCTAGAATTGTTGAAAATGCAAACACAACTGGAAAATGGACTTGAGATAAGATTACATTTTGTGGGGGCACCCGGGTGGCTCAGCTGGTTGAGCATCTGACTCCTGATTTCAGCTCAGGTCATGATCTCACAGTTTGTGAGATGGCGCCCCAAATTGGGCTCTGTGCTGACAGTGTGGTGGAGCCTGCCTGGGATTCTCTCTCTCTCCCTCTCTTTCTGCCCCTCCCTCACCTGCATGTGCACTCTCTCTAAAAATAAATAAATAAATAAACTTAAAAAAAAAAGATTGCATTTTGTGAACCTGAAAGAAGTATGTTACACAAACTCAAAGTGCTTGGCCATGGCTTGGTGCTACCAATGACTTTCTGCTTTCTGACATTTATGTTGTAGACAAGCAAACAAAAGTAGGACTATTATCTAAGCCCTGAAATGTCATGATTCACCTACAAAGGTTTAAAAAGAAAGAATCGAATTAAAATCAGTTCATTAGAAACAACGAACATAATACAAAATGTTCAGGCTGATAGAAAATAAAACTTGAAGATACTTCCCTCATGTCAAAGAGAAATCTGAAAATGTTCAGAGCATTGGATGAGAAAAGAAAAGACAAGCTTAAAAAACAAACAAACAAACAAACCCCATGCTTTTCTGCTATGACTTAACCAGCGTGAGACTCCTAGAAAATCGCAGCTCAGCAGAAAGACTCACTTGCAGATAGTGGCTTGCATGTTTTGAAGATAAGCTTATTTGGTTTCTGAATCAGCGAGAGATTTCATATTATGTAACTAGTTGTGCCTTTTGAAAGCCTGACAAAATGCAGCCATGAGATTCAGAGGTGAAGAGAGAGGACTCAGGTATTTGCTGTGCTTGACATGTATAGGTCATTGCTAGTGAAAGAGGAAAAAAAAAGTCCATGGTAATCAGGGAAATCATGTTTGGTGTTAATATCTTTATCATCAATCCCCCAGAAGGATTTACAAGTCACGATGGACAAAAGTGATGGGAAAACGCAGATCCGATGAGATGCCAGAGAAACATCACAATGGTAACTTGTGTTTGGTGTCAAAACAAATCCTCTCAGTTTGGATAAGTTGGAAATAGTTTACGTGCTGTTCGTCTAGCGTACTCTACGAGATAATCAAGACTGAAAGGGCGTCTTAAAGCCTAGCCCGTGTATCCATCTAGCTCGGTTTGTTTTGCATATTGTGTCCTCCACAGTATCCCTCAGGAACTGCACCAAAATAGGAGTTGGTAGAAATACTTAAACTGTCACTTTTTGGGAGTTTTTTGGGGCATTTTGTTTTTTGGGTTTTTTTTTGGTCTGAGCCATGATAAACATATCCAGGTACCTGTCCCAGCCCCAGGCTGACCTACGCGGATGTCTCTTGAGATGTTCTGCATGTGATTACTTTATAATTTGTTTCTGGTTGTTAAGACAGTAGAGATGTCAGATCTAAGTACGGCTTCTTGGGTATGTTTCTGTGAACCGACACAGTGGCAAAACTCTCCAGTTACTATCAGTGCCAACACCGATTATGAGAAATAACATGAAACGTTGCACTTTAATCAGCGTGCTGAGCCCCATCAGCTACAGAGGGGACGAGATGCAAGTACTTAGAGCACGACACCTTGCTGTCTGTAGTAGAGTTCTCATACACGTCCTTACACCCAGATTAGCAGGCCTGCGGTATCATCAGGAGAAAGGCCTTCTTTATCTCCCCATGGTGTTTTTCTGAGATAACAGCACGCACATTTCTAACGAGACACCCTTTCGAAGACAATTAAGGATTTGGATTTTGCCAAAAATGCACCCGAAGCAGGCCTTGCGATGTCAACGTTGGAGGCTTGTAAGATGACAAGTGTCTATGTTTAGGGCAATTTGTACACATTTTGGAAAAGACAGAACTATTTATTTTGAAATTAAGGCGTCTCCAAGCAACCCTGCATTACGAAACATTTTGGAGAAGCCTTTTGGCAACAGCTAAGGAGTATCTTCCATATGTATGAATAGGCGTGTGGAGATAATGGGCCTCAAAACCCATTTCCAACTTCTGACACTTCTTATGCCTGATCTTACCTCAGAAAGAAGTCACAGGAATGGGGCTGCAGGCACCGGCTTGCTCTAAACAGCATCTCCAGACAACCAGCTGTGTGTGTGTGTGTGTGTGTGTGTGTGTGTGTGTGTGTGAAGTAATTATATATGATGTAAACTCCAAGAGCAATGTTAGAGTTCATCTCAAAGAGCTAGATTTCTATGTTCATTTTTTGGATAGTCAATCTTCTGAGGAAAGTGCCCTTTAGGCTAAACATTTTTTTGCTCTTTCCCTATATTCTTGGCACACATGGAAATGCTTATTTGAGAATATCTGTCAAAGCCCACAACGGTATGAATAGATGGGGAGAGAGGTCCCAGGACATGAAAACCATGATTATTATTTATTAAAGACATTTACCTGACACTGGCAGGTGGCATTTCTAGAACTTTCTCTCCCTAGGTGACAGGTGAATGGGGATCAGACACCAGCATCTCTCCAATACAGGAAATCATGAGGCTAGGAAGTAGAGCACCCTGGATGCCCTGCTGTTGTTAGGGCCACTCTCCATCAACTGAAAGGACTTAGCTTTTGGGGCTAACTTCTGGTTTATGCCTCAGAGAACTGCTTTGCATTAGGATTTCCTTTCCCTCTCTGTCCATAAACCTTCCTTTATTGACACAGGGACTATCCTTTGAAATTGTGTCCTGGAAACATGTTATGCCTTACCAAGCAGAAAACAATTGCTCAGTTAAATATAATTCAAGTCTTATGTCTCAGCAAATCATCTAGAGTCTCACAAATAAACACATCATCAAATGCTGAAATCCTTGCTGAGCTCAGACCCTCCCTACTGAGAGCTTGATACAGCTTAGCACTCAGTTCATCTATCTCCTTATGTCCTGAGTCTAAGCAAATTCTGATTGTGATTTATCTCCCCATGTGGGGCTGACTACAGAGAGAGTTCTCACTAATGATGCCACCCTGAGTATTCCAATTCACTGACAGTTCTATTTCTCTTTGCAAATTAATACATGCGATAGATTTAAATGACACTCCCCACTGGTTAATTTGAGTCTGCTGGCTCTCATGGAATTAACAAAATCGAGTTTCAGAGGCCACAGGGTGATCTCAAATTCGGGTCCATGGTAGATCATTTCTCCAGGGCTCTCCTGGGCTGTCAGACTGCTGATCTACTTCCCCGCAGGCATTCCTCAGATATTACCATGTGGAAACTGTCCTAAATTCCTACAGCCCCCTTTGTACTTTTTTTTTTTCCCTAGGAAAGTTTAGAAGATGTGTCGGCAAAACTACTGTGAAATTGCAGATGGGTATTGTGGAAATGAAGGTGATCATGATGTAGGGGGAATAGCTGCTTTAAAGACTGGGAGCACTAAATGAGGCAAGGATAGATTCTATATCCTTCTATAGAGTATCCACAACATTGCTGGCATGCCAATGTGAGGGAAGAAGAAAGGCTTCCACAGAAGGGAATGTTTATCCAATGATAGCCAAATTTTGGAGGATGAGGAAAATAACAGTTCTCTATCTATATTAACTTGGATTTGTCTCTACCCTTTATCCTTAATCACTGCTCCAAACAAAGTTAATGGGAATGTTATGGCTCAATTTCTGTGGACTGGGGAAGCTTATCAATGGGGCTGTCACTTCCTAGCTACTTGTGGAATTTATCTGTGTTAAATGAGTTCACTCACAGATGTCACGAACATTACCAATTCTGTCCTGACAGGATGGTGAAATATTTAAAAATGTTCAGGGACATTTCAGGAGAAAGAAAGAGAGAAAAAAAGAAATGTCCTAAAATCCAACTTTCTTCCCCCATTCTACCATAAAGACTTAAATGGACATTTATAATTATACACAGTAATATATATCGATGGAGCTTAATTATGTTTTCAACCCAAATAGGTTACAACATGGGTTTTGAAATACCGTCTGTAGCTACTTAAGGAAAGATCCCTTGAAGAAAAAATATTGTAAAGGCCCGTAAAGATAAATTGGTAGCATACTGAAAAGTGGTTTTCTTGGATTATGTCTACCTGAATGGCTTACTGTCTACTTAGACATGCACATTTAATCATATTGACATACAGGGTTGTTTTATTATATTATTCAAATAGTGAGTCATTGCTATTTAAGAACCCTTGATTCCTAACTAAGAAAAAAGGCCACATGAAGAACGTTGTAGCTGAGTTACAAAGGAGTGTAAAATTCTTTCCCAATATGATATGGAAAACTAGTCACAGGGCCAATCCTTCCAGTTAAAGATAATATCCACTAAGTTCGTTAGCGTGCCCTGTATTTCAATTAAATTAGGTCTTTGCGCAACAAGAGTGAAATACAACTGGTCTTAAGATAGTAGAAACATTGCTAAGGGAATATCCAAGAGCTCTATTTGTCATTGCTCAACTCTGTGTTATTTATATGAAGATTTATGCTTTTGAGAGCCCAGGTACTTTTAGTCATTTACATGTGACTGCAGGGGTGGAGTGAAAGAATTAGGTAAGAGAGAAAGACACCTCACTAAAGAATGTCACACACCCAGTCTTTAAAGTTGAGGAAGAATTCTGCACTAGAATTTCAAAAGCCACTATGTGACTTTCAGCTTGAGCTTCTTTTTTTTTTTAAATTTTTTTTACATTTATTCCTTTTTGAGAGAAAGAGAACAGAGCGTGAGCTGGGGAGGGACAGAGAGAGGGAGACAGAATCCAAAGTAGGCTCCAGGTTCTGAGCTGTCAGCACAGAGTCCAATGCAGGGCTTGAACTCACAGACTGTGAGATCATGACCAGAGTCGAATTTGGACGCTTAACCGACTGAGCCACCCAGGCGCCTCCAGCTTGAGCTTCTTAAATAGGCTAAGGTAAGGTTTTAGGGATGGAGTGTGTGATAGGATGCAACTAAATTAACTGAAAAATAACTAAATTTCACATTTTTAGGGGCTACAAAAATGACTTAATCAACATTTCTAGGCAGATAACTGTCTTCCTTCCCCTCACCTCAAGCCTTTATTTCCACGTTATTCACCAAAAAGCTACATGTTCCTTGTGAATTAGAACTGATTTTTATTAGAAGTAAAATTTACTTTAAGAAATATTCTCCTGGAAGCAAAGACACTAAAATATCTTTTAATGTAAGATATATTCCTACCAGTTTTGCTAGGATGCTAAAAGTGAATAACTTTTTATTTCTCCTTTTCAAATGCTCTGGGCCTAGAGCTGAAGAAAAGCTTTTCTACTCACAGCTCAGTAATCTTGGGGATGTTGTTTCAATTTTTTGAGATTGGTTTCTTCATGTCTACAAATAAAGCTAGTGATTCCTACTATCTAGCATAGTCATGACAATCAAATTGGAAAACTAAATACATTTTTTGGTTTCTAGATTACCTCAGTAAAAATTCTCCCTATAATTCATTCAGCTCCAACTAGATTTTAGGTTTCTTTCATCCTATGATAACCAACTTTATCTATAATTAGTAGAATCAATCATCAAAAGGTGATACACAAATTGTTCATGATAGAATATGAATGTTTATTATAACCAGAATCCAAGACATTAGATTAAATGTGCCTTATCAGTTTTATTTTTTATTCATATAGTACTTACCAAACACTTCACCAAATTCTAATGTGGATATTTATGCCACTGGCAGGAAAATTTTATAAAAAGATATGATATATTAGGACAAGTAAGAAGTAGTAGAAGTTCTTCACTCAAAATCAAAATCAAATCATGATTTTATTCTTTGATCTTTGCATAAAGACCAATGCATACCAAATCCATTGGTAGGATTTGGTAGGATTCTGGGCTAGGGGAGAAGTATGAGCAAAGGTGGCAATAGCTCAAGACCTAGGTCAAGTACTACCCACTTCAGCAATTCTTTGGCAGTTATCTTCTTTGGCAATAGAAAGGCCTACTAGACATAGGGTACCCTGCTTTGTAGACAAGGAGAATGTGTGAGTCCTTTGACAGGTTTACAGCCTAAAAAAATGAAGCATCAGGAATAAAATACCATAGATGCTAGTATAAGGGGACTTGGAAGCCATAGAGGGGACCCAAATGGCCAATTCAATGTGGCTAAGGTAGTCCAGTCCAGAAAATAGTTAACATAGACAGAACCAAGAGCCTGATCCTCATACACAAATATTTTGTATACATAAGTAGGTGTCCATCAAGTAGGGTGAACGGAGATGTTAGTGGACAGGGATAGACCTCAGAGAGGAACCTCATAAATGATGGCTTAAAAGTGCAAACCCTCCTGGCTTGTTTGAAACTATAGGAATGTGAGTGGGCCTGACAGAGGGCTGGGGCAAAAGTTAAGCTAGGAAAAGTGAAAGGTGTCAAATCTTCATGGTTTTCTGTTTATTCTACAGAGTTGGACATTGTCCTTAAGAGAGCAGAGAGTCATTAAAATTTTTTAAACAATAAGGGCAAATGAAAATATAGACATTCTAGAAAAATCTCTAGAAGAGCTACAGAGGATGGAGGAAAGCTAGATGGATGTAGAGTCCAGGCTGGACACTGTTTCAATCCTCAAGGCTAGAAAGTGGCTAATATTCTCTTCTTTGAAGTCCTAATGTGCTGATTGTCAGTATCATTCGTTTTATCACTCAGTTGTCTTCTTATTTCACTCAGAAGAGTTTTCTCTTTATAACTACCTTGAGAAATATTCTGGCCCTGATGTATCTTGAGTTGTTTTTTTTTTTAATTTTTTTATTATTATTATTTTTAATGTTTTATTTATTTCTAGGAGAGAGACAGCATGAGTAGGGGAGGGTCAGAGAGAGAGGGAGTCACAGACTCTGAAACAGGCTCCAGGCTCTGAGCTGGCAGTCAGCACAGAGCCCGACGCGGGGCTCGAACCCACTAACCGTGAGATCATGACCTAAGTGAAAGTCGGACGCTTAACCAACTAAGCCACCCAGGCGCCCCTCTTGAGTTGTTTTTTGGTATCTCCTCTACTAACTCTCTGGAACATATTCATACACACACTCAGCTCCGAGAATAGGGATACACACAGAGAAGATGGGAAGGCAATGCTTTTAATTGACAGATTCTACTGATCTCAAGTGACACACAATCAGTACCAATGAGGTCAGCAGCAGTGAAGATCATGTACACACATGAGCTCCTGAAAGATATTTGAAGAATTGAAGCCTAACTCAACACACTAGAGAGTTGAAATGTGTCTTTACATTTATTCCATGTAACTTAATATGAGTATTTGCATATAAAAATGCTTGGCTAGGGGCACCTGGGTGACTCAATCAGTTGAACATCCAACTCTTGATTTCAGCTCAAGTCCAACCCAGGGTTGTGGGGTTGAGCCCCACATCAGGCTCCACACTGAGCATAGAGCCTGCTTGGGATTCTCTCCCTCTCTCTCTATCTCTCTCTCTCTGTCTCTCTCTGTCTCTGTCTCTCTCTCTCCCTCTCCCCTCTCTCTCAAATAAATTTTTTAAAAATGCTTGACTACCATCAAATAAGACTCTGATAAATGTATAAGATGACTCTGTCCTCAACACATTGTCCTCACGGCCCACATCTTTCAAATTGAGTTTTCTTAGAGTCTCATCTAATTCAGTGGAATTTTCATTCAAAAGCATCTGTTCATTTCCTTGCAAAGTTTACTTTTTAATCTGACCTCTTTTCTGTAAGCACAAATTATCTTTCATTGAATGCATTGACTTAACTGATAAAGGATTACATTATAGATGTATTAAAAATGCACACACAATTTAGGTATAGTGACATTTTGTGGATGAATGGGAAGTTATAAGAAGGAAACAACTCCCTGTAAGGTATCCTACAATTCTTGGTTTTAAAATTATTGGAATTGGGTGACTATGTAGCCTAAGAGAAAATAAAACCTGCTTTGAAACCCATTTTTCCCTAAGTCTAACAAAAATTTTTCATTGACCTTCAGAAAACATTGCAAAACACAGCTTTAAAAATGTGTGCATTGTGCCTTCTAGTAGTGGTAACTAGAGATCTAAATGTTTAAAATTTTTAAACTTATATGGATATGTATGTTTAGATCAACTTTTAGTTGATTCTGAAAGAATTAAGCTATTATTAGTCTATGGAGATGTCTGGTGTGTTATTTTTAGAAGAGAAAGGAATAGGGTGGAAAAGGTGAAGGAAGAAGAAGAAGAAGGAGAAGGAGGAGGAGGAGAACATCATCATCATCATCATCATCATCATCATCATCATCATCAACAACAACAACAGAACCAGAATAAGAACAAGCAGAGGCAGAGGCAGCAGCAGTGGTGGGGGAGAAGGGAATAGAAGAAATGATTTTGTAAAGTGGAAGAGTTGGAGAGTAACCCCCGCGCAGGAGAAAAGGAAATATCAGAGATGGAGGCATCCGAGGGAAAGGAAAAAGGCCACATGGAAATCCATGCTATTGCAGGTTCACCGCACAGCTGTCCCCACCCTCTTCCGGTGTGTCATTTGCAGTTGTGAGAAAATGACCGTTACATTTCCCAGACTCGTTGCAGCTGAGGTTTCTGGACACGACTTGGTTTGGTTAATTAGATGCACTCATGAGAGACTTGAATCTAGCACTGAACAGGCAGGCAGCCTCCAGGCAGGCATCCATTTTTCTGATGGAGGTATCAGAGAGGAGTCCAGATTGTGGAACCAGTCATTCCACTGGTGGCTCCTTCATCGCCAGGTATCTCAGAACATGTGATCTTGGAGATGGTGACAATCTCAGCCCTGGATTCTAGATCAACTTAGGACAGTGGCTTCCTGATTCCCAAGCACCTTGACTGTGGCAGAAATAGAGGCTTCTCCTCCAATATCTGATTTTTTGTTTTGAATCCCTTACTGCTTAAAATAGCTAGAGTGCTTCTATTCTCTATAACTGAAACTTGATATACATCAGTTTTATGTAGTGACCCCGAAGAATCCATGAGAGGAAATTTGGGAGTAAATTCCCTTAAGAAATAAAACTCACTTTATCATTATCAAAGTACCTTGAGCATGGACCTTATACATATTACATCTATATTGGTAAATATAGTCAATTTCACTATTTAAAGGTCACCCCTCTTTCACCATCCACTATCCTGACTGTAGCCCCTCATACTGGAATTTTAAAGAAGAAGAAGAAAGAAAGAAACTCTTGACCAGAGCACCTGTATAATTTTCATTCATCTTCATTTGACAAGCATTCAGACTATCACTGACTGCTAATTGACATGAAATTCAAACAGAAGGATACTTATAATTTCTCAGGATTTGAGCAGAAATTAGAGATACGTGGAAAAGGCTTACAAAGACAAGCACAAATAAGTAAAAGATTGAAGCATCACTGAAGACATGGAAAGAAATTGAAAGGAGATATGATATCCAATTCCCCCAAATATAATCCAAATTATAACACAGAGACAACAGAAAAAGAAAAAAAAAAAAAAGAAAAAAAAACACCGGATATGCTCAGAGACAAAATATAAAAATTGTTATCATTTTGGAGCTTAAAACCATATGCTGTGTTGAGATATCTTGCAACACAAGATAAGTGTGCAAGTAAATGAACCATGGTAATTTCTTTAAAATGAATGGGTCACCCTTGAAACAAATGAACGGTCACAGAGAGAATCAAGTGTGTATCCTTCCCACCATGTGTAATTCATCAATGGAAGTTGGACTGACACCAAAGAGCCCGAGCAATAATTCCCTAATTGAGTAAATAGGAAATAATGGAAGTACTTCTGGAATTTGCTTAAACTATGTGGCGTAAGGACGCTTTTGTGGAGTGTTGTGCATTTTCAGACAGTGAGACTGATCACTTGACAGTAAATTGTAAGCCACTTAAAAAAATTTTCCATCACTTTGTCACATAGCCTACTCAGTGTGGCCACTAAATCAGATTGGTGAGTTTTTGATGCCTCTCCCTTCTCGGCTTTATAGTAAGGTCCAAGCAACAGCAGCCTTTTCCTGTACCCATGATATCAACTATTGAATAGGTTGTTATTGTGTTGTGCCTTCTGCTCTGAACTCAAAGCATAAATAGATAGATGAAAGATGATGATGATGATGATAGATAGATAGATAGATAGATAGATAGATAGATAGATAGACAGATGATACAAATTTCCAAGGCATCTTACTATGGGAAAAATCAGTTCTCAAAATACTTAAGGCATGATCCACCCCCGAAAAGAAAAGGAAAAAAAAAAACAGTTGTTACGTACATGTGTCCAGATTTGTGTAAAATACATAGAAGTAGAGTGAAAGACTGCTTGGATGCATAATAAATCTTTCATAGTAACACCTCTGGGAAGAGAAGTTAGGATGGGAATACATGAAGTGGTGGGAGGTTCAAAGGCAGATGCAAGAAATCTAGAATCATCTTGACTCCCTGTCCATCTGGATGTAATCAGCACCATGTCCATTCAATATTGCCTTCTCCATAACTTTAGAAATTCCAATTTTGAAAAATGGCTGTTCCTGCCTTAATTTCCCAGCTCAGCCAGCCAGTATCTCCCACTTCAGCTTTGAGCTACTCTTCCAAATGGTTTATTTTCTTTTGATTAATTTTTTTAAAGTTTATTTATATATTTTGACAGAGAGAGAACAGGGGAGCAGCAGAGAGAGAGGAAGAAAGAATCCCAGCAGGCTTCCCATTGACACCACAGAGCCCAATGTGATGTGGGTCTTGAACTCACAAACCGTGAGATCGTGACCTGAGCCAGAAACAAGAGTCCCGCTCAACCAACTGAGCCCCCCAGACGCTCCCAAACAGCTTAATTCCTTCTAGTTGTGCTTACACAATCAGCCCGCGGCAACCCTACATCCATGCCTTAGCTATAGTTCTTTTTAAAATCTTTGAATATTAAGTATTATACAAGTATATATAATGCACAAATATATTTTCAATGCAGATAATTCCAATATCATATTACCCAAACATTTCCTTTCTGCCCCTCCCCCCTTCATTTCTCTCCGAAGAGTGATTTGTTACCCATCTCTCCAGTTTCTATCTTTAACATGCTTACACTTCCATACACCTTTGTCTTTGTCAGTTTTTGCAAAAGTGTGATTTATCGAATACATTATTCTGCAGCTTTAGTTTTCCCTTAATAATTTGTCTTAGAGCATTTTCCATTTAGGTATATAAGGTCTACCCTATTCTGCTATTTAACTGCTGTAAAATATTTCATGGAATGGATATATTGTGAATTATTTACTGATAGACATTCAAGCTTATTACAGTTCCATGCTATTAAAAAATTCCATATTTGTATAGCAGCCCCATTTCTATAGAAAAGACTATCTAAAAGTGGAATGTTGAGAGATTTTTTTTGTTTTTGGTAGATATTGCCCCAAATTACATTCTAATTTTTTTAACCTATTAACACTTTACCTATTAGCACTTTCAATAAAAGTGCCTGTTTCTGCAACTGACTTTATCTTTTTAATGTTTTTAATTAAATGATAACATATGGCACTTAGTTATTTGAATTAGTAATTCTAGAAATATTAAACATATTTTGTTTTTGACTGATAGCTCTACTTCTGTTTTGACAAATACATATTTTCATTTATTTTGATAGATTTATTAAATAGCTTTGTATGAATTCTATCTATAGATGGATCAATGATTGATCACTCTTTCATCTGATACATAGAGCTTCTGGATTTTTTGTCCAGTTCAGACTGTCCTAATCACATATTTAAAAATTATGCAAGATTGTGCTTTGATAATCCATTGGGAACCCATATTATTTATGTATGAAAGAGAAGAGAATCTTTTCTGTTTTTTTTCCCCAAACCGATAAGTGATGGTCAAAGAACTTTAATTTCATGGTCTTTGTCCCAATGATGTGAAACCACTTTATAATAAACCACAACCCTGTATATACATGGTCTAATTCTGGGCTCCCCATTCTTTTATACTAATATGCCTTTATGTTTTATTTTAACATCACATTGTTTCAATGATCCTAATTTAACAACATGTTCTTATATCTAATAAAACAAACTTCCTTTTCTTACTTTAAAATTTTTCTTGGTTATTTTCATAAATGTTATTTGTCATATGAAATTCAGAGCTTGTCAATAATCATGAAACCTCTTATTGGGATTTTAATTGGGGTTACATTAATTTCATGGGATAATTTGGGGAGAAACCACGATTTCACAACACTGAATCTTCTTGTCCAAGAACATGGGTAATTATTTAGGTCTTTAAATGTCTTTCACTACAGTTTTACGGTTTTGTTTTATATGGTTTCTTGTATACTTCTTGAATTTATTATAAAGTCTTCTGTTTTTATTTTTGGTGCTGCAAATGGAATTTTTTTTCTTCCAAAACATTTTCTAATTAGTCATTTCTGCTGCTAGGGAAATTTTTAAATTTATGTTTTCGTTTTTCACTCTATCTACTTTTTAAACCTTACATCTTTGTTATTCTTTTTGTAACTTGTTGCGTTTTAGGCTTTGCTTCTGAGAGCTTTGCTTTGACTCCTTTTGATTTGTCAGAACCTGGCTCTGGTCAGGGTAGGACATGGCAAAAGGGAACCATTGCTTGTTAGCTCTTGTCTTTTTTTTTTTTTTTTAACATTATCAAGGAATATTGACAAACATAATTGTATATATTTAAAGTATACAGTGTGACAATCTGATAAACCTACATTATAGAATGATCATCCGATCAAGATAATTAACACATCCATCACCGTAAGAATTAACAGAGGTAACTGTGTGTGTGTGTGTGTGTGTGTGTGTGTGGTGTGTGTGGTGTGGCGGTGGTGATGGTGGTGATGATGCTTAAGATCTTTTTCAGGGCACCTGTGAGGCTGAGTTGGTTGAGCATCTGACTCTTGATTTCGGCTCAGATCATGATCTCACGGTCGTGAGATTCAGTTCCTGCTCTGTGCTGGGCGCAGATCCTTCTTAAGATTCTCTCTCCCTCTTCCTCTGCCCTTCCCCTGCTCATGATCTCCCTCTCTCACTCTTTCTCTCTCTCTCAAAGAAATAAAATCTGTGATTTAAGATCTGCTCTCAACAACTTTTGAGTATACAGTACCATATTATTAACTGCAATCATTATAGAAAACATTATTGTGGCTTCTCAAGAAAAGAAAATGTAACTGAAATACCATATGATCCAGCAATCCCACTCCTGGGTATATAATTGAATCACGATCTCAGAAAGATAGCTGCACCATCGTGTTCATTGCAGCATTAGTCATAATGTCCAAGGTATGGAAACAACCCAACTTTCCTTCCACGGATGAAGTGATAAAATATAATGTGGTATATATAATATACATTGTGTGATATATTATAATGGAATGTTATTCAGCCATAAGAAAGATATCCTGCCATTTGCAACAACATGGATGAATCGAGAGGGCATTACGTTAAGTGAGATAAGGCAGGATCAGAGAATGAGAGTCCTGTCCCTGAGAAGTCAGTATCTTCCTGTAATGCTTCTCCATCTTTCTGCTGTAGTGCCCATGCTCACTGGCTGTTTTTGGTACACACTGTGACTGTCCGTGTGCAGCCCAACTGAGGAAGCAGGAGATGGTAGAGGCACTCTCGACCTTCTTTGACCACACTCCCCACCCCCCTCCCAGGTGATCTCCATGACGCTTCCTCCCTGGGTCCTTCTGTAGCCATTTGTTTTTCACCCTGAACTCTATTCTGGACACAGGAAAGTACATTATTTTTTTTTATATTTTCTATTTTCTAGGAATTCCTCGAGATCTCGGATCCACCAAGGCTATTGTTTCTTGTTTTCTATTGTTATTATTGATTGCGATCAGCCTTTTGGTTGGCAGATAAATAGATGTATCTGTTGGCCTGGAATTCCTGTCCAGCCCCATTTCTTATCACCTTTTCCCTAAATCTCAGCTCTCATTTTCAACCTGGACACATACTGAACTACTTGTGCTCCCCACACTCCATCCTGCCAGTCCTTGCTATCTGTTACCCCTCACACTCTTCATTACTTTTGTTCATTTCACCAGTGAGATTAGAGCCTCCTGTGGGAAGCTCTCCCTGAACTCCAAAATTAGGTTAGATGTCCCACATCTCTTCTTCCCAGGGTACCCTGTGCTTATTCCTCTCATTGCACTTGGCACACTGTAGGGCAATTTGCCATTTACTTGTTCTCTACCTCTTCAGCGTGTATTTTGTGTGAAGTGCAGGGGTTGTAATTTGCCCATCATTGTAAACAACCTGATGGAAGGAGCTGCTGTGGATTCTGATCTGTATGATTCCTAGAACCGAATACCATGTCTTAAACAGAGCTGTTGTGAAAAGCAAGAGCTTCGGGGTGAGTCAGACTTGGATTCAAAATTGAATCTGTCATTTATTAGTTCTGTGCGGTTGGTTACATAATTGGTTGGTGGGGAGGACAGGGCAAAATTAAATGTAAGCCCTTATGGGGGTGAAGAAGTCAGTGTCCCTTCCCACAGGCCTCCTTTCCCAACCCACAGCTGACGGGCAGTCTCCAAGGGGTTTCAGCCTCCTGGCTGGGATAGGTATGTGGATTGGGGATAGGGAAGTGGCTCTTGCCATAATCTACTAAACATGGCAAGATAACTTGTACTGGCAAGGCAGGAGAGGTCTCTTGCCCCTTTCACAGACTCTGACTCTCCCTGTGTGTCTGGCCAGGAAGCTGATAGCAATGGTAGAACGTTTAGTCACTTTTCTGGCATAGAGTGGAGAGGAGGAGAGAAGAAGGCCACTGGCATCGGAAAGGCAATAAGAGAAAGGACCACTTCTAAGCTAAGGCTCCAATTCTTGGCGTACCTTCCATTGTCTCTTCAGACTTCACTTTAAAATCAGAAATTCAGGGGCACCTGGGTGGCTCAATCAGTTGAGCATCTGTCTGTGCTCAGGTCATGATCTCATCATTTGTGAGTTTGAGCCCCAACATCGGGCTCCCTGATGACAGCTCAAGGCCCACTTTGGATTCTCTGTCCACCCATCTCTCTCTGTGCCGACCCCACTCGTGCTCTCTCTGCTTCTCAAAAATAAATAAACATTAAAAAAAGAAATTCAGTGATAAAATAATTAAAATGCCAAGAGGAGACACTGCTGTCTTTGATCCCAGGAAGGAGGCCCCGCATTGCTATACTGGTTACAAGCCCAGGAAGCTGGCCCTATCTCTGTGATATAAAAGCATTCACCTAAATTCTCAGCTGCATGTCTTCATCTGAAAAATAGACACGATAAAACCTACCTCATCAGGTTTTAGTAAGCCTTAAAGAAGTAATGACCCCAGAAGTGCCTAAGTGGCTCAGTAGGTTGAGCCACTGACTGTGGCTTAGATCATGGTCTTACAGTTTGTGAGTTCAAGCTCTGCATCGGGCTTTCTTCTGTCAGCACAGAGCTCACTTCAGGTCCACTGTCCCCCTCTCTCACTCTGCCTTTCCTCCACTTATTCTCTTTCTCTCTAAAATAAATAAATATTTAAAAATGAAAAAACAAGAAGCAATGTCTTCAAAGCTCATAGCACAGCACTCTGACGTTTTTATGGGAAGTTCAGGATTTACTTTTTGGAAGGACTCAAATATAATTTTGTAACGGACTTTTTTTTTTTTTTTTGGTAATTCTTAAAATGTTTCAGAGTTTACTGAGTCATTAACCATCTTGGTCACAAATCCTTCGTTAGTCATTAACCCTTTTGAGTTGGATTGAGAAGTAGAGGAAATGGCCATGGGATCATTTCACATTTTAATCTGCCATGTGGTATGGAAATTGGTTCTCAGTACACACCTCAGAGCCACTGGTCATGATCATCCTGAAGTGTCTAGAAAATACTTTTTCTTGAGCTCCACTATCAAAATATCTGGAGATAAGAGTCAGGAGTGTGTGTGTGTGTGTGTTTTGCAAATCTCCTGGATGACTCATACACACACAAATTTTTTCTCAATATTTTCTTATTATGTTTTCCCCCCTTTTGAGGTAAGTTTGCATATGTGGAATGAATAGGTCTTAAGCACACATTCACCAACTTGACAAAGGTATAGACCGTATGCAATCAGAGCCCCTGTCAAGATATAAAATATGTGTTCTCCCCAGGTTCATATTTTAAAGTCTAATCCCCGATGTGTTGGTATTTGGAGGCAGGCACCTTTGGGAGGCAATTAAATTGGGAAGTCAGAGCGACCCCCTCCCCCATCAATGGGATCAGTTTCCTTAAAAGAAGAGGCACAAGAGAAATAATCTCTTTCGTCCATGTAAACACACAAGAAGGTGGCTGTCTACAAGCCAGGAATCTGGCCCTCCCTGGCACCACATCTGCCAGGGCCTTGATTTTGGACTTCCCAGCCTCCAGAAGTATGCAAAGTAACTGTTAAAAAGGAAACCACAAAGCCCAAGGAGGAGTCCCTTGCCCCCAGGGCAGTAAACCAGGACCTAATTGCAGTTTCACCTTCTCTGGCAGGGGAATTTTAAGCCAACCAATCTTGAATTTTCTGGTCAGTACCAATGAGGTGGTCTGTCACTTGGGTTCTGTCCATCCCCCAGAGGAAGATAAGACCATCCACCCAATAAGACCACCTTCCCTTCCCCCGAAGAGAAGATGACCTTGTCTGAAATAATCTTTTCTTTGCTTTTGCTAATAACTTCTTGTCTTACCCTCTTTCTGAGAAAAACTGTCCACCTTGTACAATTCCTGGGGGCATCTGTTTATTTGCCAGGTGGGATGCTGCCTCATTCACGAATCGCTTCATAAAGCCAATTAGATCTTCAAATTTACTTGGTTGAAGTTTTATTATTTAACAGTTGTTTAAAGCCAACCAGTCCGTGGTATTTTTGTTACAGCAGCCTGAACTGACTAGGACAGAACATTACCATCACTCCAGAATCTTTCTACCTGTCCCTTCCCAGGGAAGACTTGTGCACAGCCTCCCAGAGGTAACCACCGTTTAGACTGCATTTCAACATAGAGTTGTGTGCCTATGTCAGAAACTTCATTTAAAGGAAACATTTATCATGTACATTTTCCTGTAAAGTTTCTTTTATTCAGCATGTTTTTGAGATCCATCCACAATGTCGTATGTATCAGAGTTTGCCCTTTCTTCTCACTGAACATTATGTAAATTATATAAATTCATTTCATTATGTGAATACTATACAGAAATTATATAAATTCACTTCATTGTGTCAATACTACCATTTATTTATTCATTATCCTACTGGGAGACACCTGTGTTGTTTCCAGTTTAAAGCTATTATGAATAAAGTTGCCATGATCATTTTTGTACAAGCCTCTTTGTGGACATAGACTCTTATCTTTCTTGATAAATACCCGGAAGTGAAATCGCGGGGTGGTAGAAGAGAGATATATAGTAATATCTCATTGTGGTTATAACTTCCAGTGTCCTGACAACTATTGGTTTTGAGCACTTTTTGCATATGCTAATTGGCCATTCAAGCATCTCCTTTGGTAAAGTGTCCATTTCACACTTCTGCCATTTTGAGTATTATCTGTCTTTTTTTTTTATTATTGATTTGTAGGAGTTCTTTATATATGCAGGATGCTGGATACCCTGCATTAGATATGTCTTACAAAAAGTTTCTCTCATTCCAAACTCTTTTCTTTTAATGGCGTCTTTTGAAGAGCAGAACTTTAAACGTTGGTGAAGTTTGGCCCTATATTTGTTCCTACGTGGTCAGTGCCTTCTCCCACACCAACCAGATCTGTATTCTCTTGTGTTCTCTGAACTCCCAGCCTAACTGCACTTGGGAACTGAGCTGCAGCCCCCATTTCCATTCCTCCTCACCCTTTGATAGCACTCTTTAAGCTCTCTGCTCAAATGACCTCAAATAATGACTTCAAGGATGTGGATTCAGTAGGCACTTAAAAAAACTTCTGTGCATCATACCACCATTTGGCAATTATTATTATTTGAAGAAAAAGGTAGCTGTTCTGGTTTCCTGTTGTTCACAGTTTTCAGACACAAGCTCCTTTCTACACTTAACCATTCCTGACAGCATCAAGCTCCAGGCCACGATTTAGAATCTTCAGAATCAGGAACTCACAGGGAAGGGAGAAGCAGAAGATTGAGATGTTTGTAGTGAGCTCCTTGGGCTATTTTATTTTATTTTAGGCTCTGTATTTAGAAACAATCATCTGGAGCTCTCGCAGCATTTGACAGGGAGTTAGGTAATGAGGTACCCGTCTTTGATGAGAAAAAGCAGACACGGGGAGAAGGCACCTTGACTAAGGCCACTGTGGGGAGCTCGGAACAGAAGCCAAGCCCCTATCAGGAGGTCCCAGTTGCCTCTGAAATTCCACGAGAGGAACAGGCAGAACACAAAAGAGAAACCCACTGAGGAGAGGAAATGTTTTCCCACAAAAGCAATTTCCTCCAATTTGTATTTCAGCAACAAATTTATTTCCAGTTTCAGATGCCACTATTCAAAAATGACCTGTTGCCTTTCAACTATAATAGAACCTCTCTCATTCTTCGCCGACTTGCTTGTAAATATTTATCAGTCTGGCTTGGCCCTTAGCCCCCTTTCTCTGCCTTTATTACGGGGAGCCCCCAGCTCCTGCCAATGCTTCTCAAACCTTGATTACTGCGATGTCTTTCACAGTGGATCGATGTGTTTTCTCATATGGTTTATGAAGTGCTGTAAACATTTACAACTGAACTGTCAACGGGGATAAATAAAAACTGTAATTTTTATAGTTCAGTAATCTTTATGATGCTTTTTATACTTCTGCATAGATCCAGAAATGTTGCTCTGTCTCAAGAAAGTGAAGCAATCGATTAGATTAGCATCACTATGGCTCAGTACCAGTTATGCTCAAATCCCGAAACTGGCCGGTTCTTAGAGGTATACGTGTTTTTTCTTCCATTAGAATCAGGCTTATTAACGGTAGAAACAAAGGCTTGATTGACATTTCAGTCTTCCTCTCATGGACAACGACAGTTGTCTAAAGCAGTGGTTCCAAAATGTTAGCCAGCATCAGAATTCCCTGGAGAACTTGTTAAAACACAGATTTCGGGGCCCCACCTCCAGAGGCTCTGATTCAGAAGAGCTGGAGTGGGGCCCGGAAATTTGCATTTCTGACAAGTCCCTGCTGATACTGATGCTGCTGGTCCAGGAACGCAAAGCACTGATTTGATCCTTCCATCTGAAAAACGAAGGGCATTCACTTTTCGGTTTTGATTTCCAGCAAGTGATTGCTTTACTCCCATATTCTGAGCTGTGCAGAACACTAAGGCTTTGTCTTTCCAGATGGCAGGGCTTGCCTCGTGCAAAATCAGAGAGTACGTGACCCTCACACAGGAACAAATACACATCTCTAGGCACCAGGGGTACCAGCAGGCACCCTGACCAGACCCTGTGCTGGGCCTCTCCTGCTTTGGGAAGATTTGTGAAAACATTCTAAAATCTTTTTTTAATGTTTCTTATTTATCTGAGAAAGAGAGAGACAGCATGAACAGGGAGGGTCAGAGAGAGAGGGAGACACAGAATCTGAGGCCAGCTCCAGTCTCTGAGCTGTCAGCACAGAGCCCGACGCGGGGCTTGAACCCACGAACTGTGAGATCATGACCCACGAACTGTGAGATCATGACCTGAGCCGAAGTCAAACATTTAACCGACTGAGCCACCCAGGCGCCCCAAGTTTGTGAGAACATTCTAATGTTCTTTGCTTCCTCCACATCACTACCTCTTTCTAGCCAGATGCTTTTTTTTTTTTAACTTTCTTCTGCAGAGATATGTAAATCAGGAGGACTCACTTCTCATTCGATCTTACCCTCCACATCCCCATCTGTTTTAAACAGACTCCTACTCACACTTCAAGGCTTAGCTGCAACCTCACACCCCATTCTCCATGACACCCTAGAGGAACTTCCAGCACCTCTCTGAGGTCTGGGAGCATTACGAACGGATATCTCACTGAACACATGGCCCTACACTTTTCTGGTTAAGTGTTTTACCCCTCTCATGAAACTCAGCTTTTCTAGACAGAGCAGTGTCTTGTTTATGTCTATCACCCTGCAGATTCACACTCAGTGCATTAAGGAAAGAAAAGAAGATGGGAGAGAAGAGGAAGAGAGGACATTCTGCCTCTGGGACATATGGATCATTTACTGTAGAGAGACGGGTAGGATGTATTTGGATGACTGGGGAAAGCAGTGGGGCTGTTACCTACCGTGACAACACAAAAGCCCGGTTCTCACAGCGACAACAGTGGAATCAGCCACATGAGTGATTCTGCCGTAGGTCAAGGACATCGATCCAGCCCAGTAAGAGAAAATGCATGCCAAATGCATGGCCTGCACCCTTGTCGTTCCTATGGCTTTTTGGCAGAGGGTGATGATGTCATGACAATGGTAGGGGCTCTGGGCGGGGGAGGGGGGGGACGGGGTCACTTGAGGCTGAAGGACTTTGAGACTCAGGAAGGATATGGGATAAGATAAAAGCAAAGACCGGAATAATATTTGCAAATCGAGGGATTCATCATTGGCACACTCTATGCCAGGCACTGCTCTAGGGTTAGATATACAACCCTGATTAAATTGAAAGTTATGTAATAAACTAAAACAGCATGTATTTGTGTCTTCATCATATGCGAGTAGTATTGGGCTTTCCTTTAACATAAGAAAGAAATCATAGACTCTTTTCTATTACTTAATTTATCTTCAGTATCTTGCAATATACAAATGGTAAATGAATTCATTCATGCAATACATGTCTTTTTGTGGTGTGCCTGGCTGGCTTAGTTAGTAGAGCATGCAACTCTTGATCCCGGGTCATGAGTTCTAGGCCCATGTTGGGCATTGAGCTTACTCTAAAAATGTGTGTGTGTGTGTGTGTGTGTGTGTGTGTGTGTGTGTACACACCTTTTCGCTCCTTCCAAAAATAGTTTCAAAATATTTCCTTCACAGAGCCACTTTAAAAGACAGTTTGGGGTCACCTGGGTGGCTCAGTTGGTTAAGTGTCCGACTTTGACTCAGGTCATGATCTTGCAGGTCTGAGAGTTCAAGCCCTGTGTCAGGCTCTGTGCTGACAATTCAGAGCCGAGAACCTGTTTCAGATTCTGTGTCTTTCTCTCTGCTTCTCCCCTTCTCTCTCTCTCTCTCAAAAATAAATAAAGATTAAAAAAATAAATAAACAAAAGGCAGCCTTACTGAGGTAAACATAGTCTTACCATACAATCCAGCAATCATACCTGTAGGTATTTACCCCAGTGAATTGAAAACTTAAGTCCACATAAACACCTGCACACAAATGTTTAGAGCAGTTTCTTCATAACTGCTAAAAACTGGAAATAACCAAGACCTCCTTCAGCAGGGAAATGGATAAACAAATCATATTACATCCATACAGTGGAATATTATTTAACAACTAAAAGAAATGAGCTGTCAAGCTATGAAAAGACATGGGGGAACTTTAAACAAATATTGCTAAGTGAGAGAAGCCAATCTCAAAAGGCTACATACTGTCTGTTTAGAATAATAGGATACTCTGTGGAAGAAAAAAGTAGAGACGGTGAAAAGATGGATGGTTGTCAAGGGTAAGGGCAAGGAGAGAGCAATGAATAGCTGGAACATAAAGGATTTTTAGAGCAGTGAAATGATTCTGCATGACACTGTAATGGTGGGGATGCATCATTATGCGTTTGTCAAAACCCACAAAAAGTGCAACATCAAAAGTAACCCTAAACAGTGGACTTTTGTTCATTATAATGTATCAGTATTGGCTTATCAATTATAACAAATTATCACAATAATCCAAAATGTTGATAATAGGGGGAAATGAATGCAGGAGGGGATTATGGGAACTATCTGTACTTTCTGTTCAATTTTTCTCTAAACCTAAAACTGCTTTAAAATACACAACCCGAAAAACAAACAACCCAGTGAAGAAATGGGCAGAAGACATGAACAGACACTTCTCCAAAGAGGACATCCAGATGGCCAACAGACACATGAAACGATGCTCAGCATCCCTCCTCATCAGGGAAATACAAATCAAAACCACACTGAGATACCACCTCACGCCAGTCAGAGTGGCTAAAATGAGCAAATCAGAGAACTCTAGATGCTGGCGAGGATGTGGAGAAACGGGCACCCTCCTACACTGTTGGTGGGAATGTAAACTGGTACAGCCCCTCTGGAAAACAGTGTGGAGGTTCCTCAGGAAACTAACAATAGAACTCCCTTATGACCCAGCAATAGCACTGCTAGGAATTTACCCAAGGGATACAGAAATGCTGAGGCATAGGAGCACATGTACCCCAATGTTCATAGCAGCACTCTCCACAATAGCTAAAACATGGAAAGAGCCTAAGTGTCCATCAACAGATGAATGGATCAAGAAGATGTGGTTTATCTATACCATGGAATACTACATGGCAATGAGAAACAATGAAATCTGGCCATGTGTAGCAACATGGATGGACCTTGAGGGTGTTATGCTGAGCGAAATAAGTCAGGCAGAGAAGGACAAATATCATATGTTTGCACGTATAGGAGGATTAAGAGGAACTTGACGGAGGAACAAGGGGGAGAAGAAGGGCGGAAATGGTGGGGGAAGGGAGATAGGCAAACCATGAGAGACTCTTGAATGCTGACAAAAACTGAGGACTGATGGATGTGGGGGGGAGGGGGGTGGGCATGGAGGAGGGCACTTTGGGGATGAGCACTGAGTGTTATGTAGAAACTAATTTGACAATAAACCATTTGTAAAAAATAAAATAAAATAAAATAAAATACACAAGACAGGGAGAGAAAAAGCAGAATAATTCTGCACCACTTCCGAGGATCAGACTTAGGTCCAAGAGAAGCCTTGCTTAAAATTAAAGTTGATACATATGGGTCCCTTTCATTGGTAAGATCATGCTGCAATTATACGTCTACCCAGGATGACGACTGATAGAAGCAAGTTGCACTTCAGTTAGGTTAGAACATTGGAATAGATAGTGTCTCAGGCTACTTGCAGTTCTGATCTCCTGTGATAACAAACCCTGCAGAGAATAAATTAAAGTGTGGATGACACATTTGCCCAGACTAGGGATTAAAGAAGGCAAGTAAAGCGTGTAGAATGAGTGTAATTCTCAGTAGTGGTCCTTGCTCAACGAGAAGTAAGGTGAGAGGGAAGGATTGAGGAGCAGTGCTCTATGGACATTTGTTTCTTTTCTGGAAATTATATTAAGTGCGTGAGGTGACGTAAGATATTGACAGCTACCGAATCTTTCCTCCTCTCCATTTCCCTAAGAGTATGATCACATATAAAATGTATGTGTGTACACACCCATATAAATGACTAATGAGTTGGCCCACAAAATGGTTAATTTGTGTCTTGAAACATCCATATCAGCCCTCAAAGACACTCTAGAAATAATAGAACAGGCACACTTGGAATAAGAGCCTCTAGGCTTATTTGTCCCGTATCTGGAAAATTTTGCAAATTTCCTCTTTCTCCCCCGTAAGAGAAACCACAGGAAGATTCTATAAACACACCTGAATAAAATCCCAACTATGGCCACAGGTATGTGTTCTTCCCTATAACATTAGAAGACATTCAAGGTTCGTGAATGCAGAGCTGCTGTTGCCAGGGAAACAGAGCCTCATCAAAATGCAGCTGCTTTAAGTCTTGGTGTTCCAGTAACTGGCTCTTTTGATTGATCTACAACACACATGAATCTCTTCTTATCTAAGAAAGTTAATTTCTTCATATGCATCTATTGCACAAACATATCTGTCGCCTGGGTCCAGATAGAATACTATTTCCGGTTGTCTGATTAGAACTTGGTCATGGAGAGGGAAAGCAATGCCAGACGACGGACCATTCCTTCCTTCACAAAGAACATAGGGTCCTCTCTGCTTTCCTGGAGAAAGTTCTGCAGAGACCAGCAGAACTTTAATATTTGTTTCTGATAGCCAGACAGTCCAACTTCCATGTGGGCACGATAATCATCTACGGTACAGATAAATTCACACAGGCCACTTTCCAACTATTAATAGACACTAACGTTATCTAAATATTGAAAGCTGAGACCACTCACCTGAATTCTCTGGGACTCTGCTTTATTAGAAGGTCTTCCAGAAGCAACCTAAATCTTTATTATAATTTCAGATGCGTTCCAACTCAAGAAACTTACCTGAGTGATTTCTAGAAAGTATGTGAAGGGATGCAGACTGGGTTTGATCTGTTTTGAGCTTGATAGAATCTAAATGAGATATTACCCCATTCGTATAATCATGAGCCTGTGTGGATACTGAGTCAGTAACCTAGCAGGCCAATCATTTTCATGTAGCTACACTTTGGGGAACCATCTGTATCCAATTTTTGTTTTCTTTTATTTCTTCTTTTTTTCCTCTTGTTTTTCTTTTTTTTTTTTTATTGGTGATAAGTGACCTGACCTTCCTAGTCATGCTATGGAGGATGAGATGATGAACATGCTAATTAATGTGTTCATCCAGGAGAAAATATGAAATGGGATCATTTTCAAAGTGCCTGCTTTAGGAGCGCCTTGAAGGTGTGATGACTGTCTAATTATGAAGGCTCATTTCATATGCACCATTTAGTTTTTTAGTAAAAGATCTTGAAGATTTACTCTCTGGAAAGCTTCATGCCTTCGCTTTATACTGTCTTTGTATTTTCCTGTATATGTTAGTAGTATTTCCAGATTTTTTACTCTCTACTTAGTATTTATCTAAGGTGCCCTATTCTTATATTTTACTTTTAAACTAGTCTCTCTCAAGAGTTCTGATTTTTACTAATTATTTTCTATATTATATAGAAATATATATATAATTTCTAATTATTTACTAATAATTACTTAATTATTTTAAGTTATCACTGCATTTCCAAAAAACATTTCAGGACTTCTTTTTTTTCTTCCTTTTAGTTTTTAGTTTAGTTTAGTTCTGTCTTTGTTTTTGTTTTTTAGCTTTTTCCTCCTGATAACGTGTCGCTTGAAAATAGCATGATTTCAGGGGCACCTGGGTGGCTCAGTCTGTTGGGCAACTGACTTCGGCTCAGGTCGAACCCATGATCTCAGGGTTTCTGGGTTCGAGCCCTGCATCTGGCTGTGTACTGACAGCCAGCTCAGAGCCTGGAGCCTGCTTCAGACTCTGTGTCTCCTTCTTTCTCTGCCCCTCCCCGTGTGCGCTCTCTCTTTCTCACAAATAAATAAAACATTAAAAAATATTTTTTAAAGAAAAAGAAAATAGTATGATTTGAAATGAAATCCGTCTTAGTTCATTAGGTCTAGAGGGAGCATTTACTCATTCTCCTGATAGGAAAATTCAGGTTTAGTTGGGTTCAAGTGGCCCACGCAATCAAAGGATTCGGGATGTGATCTCCTCTGAATGTTTATCCCTTATTCTTAGAGCTGGGGCCATTTGCCAGGTCATTCAGCAACTCCAAAATGATTGTTTAAAGCAACACAATGTGTCTGTGTGGTAGAGTGTACAATGTAAAGCCTTAACCCAAAAGATTGACACTAAAACTTGACAGGAACATTCCTTTTGCAGTAAAATAAACAGTTTTCTCTTCTAGATAAGATGAAGTAATTTTTTTGATTAATCCATATGGTTTGTCCCTTTGCCTAGGAAACCGTTACAGACAACCACTTTCCAGCTCCTTCCTCTAGGTTTTCATTATCAATAAATGCCTGTGATATCAGCTGAGATTGTTTAGCCCACACATCCGGCCTGTATCTTAATTGCAATAACGTCTTGTCACAAACAGCCAACTCAGTTGATGTATGGAAACAGTGGATTTTTTTCTCCTCCCCATCCTCCACCCCCCCCCCATACCTCCAACCCCATTCTCTCCATTCCCCGGAAAGTCTTGTAGCATTCCTGAAAAGTTACATAAGACACCAGAAGTAGATAACATTGTATGTTTCGAGTGTAAAATGCAGAATGTTTATGCCTGTAGGGAAAGAAGAATGAAAGAAATGTCTTTTTCAGGAATCCTATCTGAAATGACTGGAGTCTGACAAGTGTGTCTCTTAGAGTAAAAACGATGCTCGAGGAGTTTGGGTGTCCTTTACTACCTCGGCAATGGCAAGTTCTTTGTTCCTTAACAATAAGTAACAAGGATCATAGATGCCAGGTTGCAGATTTCTAAGGTCTCTGAGATTTTTAAGGTTTCATCAGAGGCAGCAGCAATGGAAGTAGAGCTTCAGAACCAAGTGCAGTGTCTTTGTGCCTTTAATAGTGTGGAAGGACCACAGAGATGAAGGACACGAGCCTTGGCTTGGCATGAAAGAAAGGCAAACCAGGTTCTCGCTTTGGCATTTGATCACTTTGCTAGCAACTCACTTGCAGATACAGAGACTTAGGTCTGTCCATCAGCTAGACTTTTCATCACAGCAGCCCTTGCCATCTGGCAAAATACAAGCCTTCTCTGAGAACTGAAGAGACGATGCTGTAATTCCAAAGAGGAGATCGTATAGTTGGTAAATGAAGGCACTCAAAGAAGAAGAGGTTTAATGTGTAAACGTTATTTGCCCACATCAATATGCCACACAGAATTGGTTCTTCCAAAGCATCCTGACCTTGCCCTTCCCTTTGGCGAGGTCAGAAGTGAAAGACACGCAGCCGCAGGGCTGATTCCAATACACTGCTGCCGTCTCCAAGGCAACACTGATTTAAGGTCATCTCAGTGTTGCCCAATTTCCAGGAAACTTCTGGGGCGCTCTGCTCTTTGTGGTCTGGCATTGGGATGGAAAGTTTAACATGAGCACAAGTGGAGGCTGGCTGGTTCCTACAGACTCTGCATTCTTTTCTCTGGTGGGTCGGGTTTGTGAGCAAGGATCGACCCCACCTATAGTGTAAATATTTTGGAAAGGTTTGAGGAGTGTAGACATGACCTCTACCCAATGCACTTACCACCCATCTAGATAAGTAACAACAGAAGGGAAATGCAGGGAGCATTTCCACTTATCTCCTTAGAAGGGAAGTGTTTTGGGGAAAAGAATAAATGAAAAAGAACTGAACAATACAAAAAGGTTCGGTCTAGTATCTTCCCTCTGTCCCTTTTGGCCTCTGCTATTGTTCCTTGCCGTCCTGCTGAATTTGTTTGCTTTATTTTCTGTAATGGATTCATGCCATGGTGGGATTGGGGATTGCTGAATATAATTGCAATAAAATGCAGCGTTCGCCAATGAGTGTCCTCACAGCAATGGCGCCCCTCTGTTTCATTGTATTTATTGAGGTCTGGGTGTACAGCAAAGCTGAACGTATTCCATGTCTACATCTTGATGAATTTGAGATCAGTAATCCCTTTTGTTTTCAGTATTGTCTCAGCCAGTTTTTTCTTGCATGAGTCCTTTTACCTAATGTCACTGATGCTCTTTACTCTTGCATGTAATCACTAGAAGTTTGTAGAACCCCTTCTAAGCATGACACACTGTGCAAAGCCCTGTGACAGGGAAACAGGCCATTTCAATGCAATCTGTAAGTGGTGTGGAAGACAGGAAGAAGCAGCAGACATGTTCAGATGGACAGTCCAGTGTAATGGCCTCAAAAGGATGATCCTGGACACAAAGTAACCAAAGGACCCATAACCTCGTGAGATTATTAACCTGTGCCTCATTGTCCTCATCTAACATGGGGACAAAAATAGTATTTACTATAGAGGCATCTTATGAATGATATGTGGGCTTGAAGTGACTATCTTCTACCTGTTACTCATCCCTGGCCCAGCATGTTCAAGGAGATGACCCATTTGCTCCATGAGTTGCAGTGACTCCCAATGCTGAATGGAGACAAAAAAGAATGGGTTATCTTCATTTGTTAAGAAATTTTCCGTCACTTTGTAGGGTTAAGTCAGACACAGATGTGGCAAGTCCTGTCCCAGCTGGGTAGATACAAACTTCTATCAGCATGGTCTCAAGCAAACTGTGGCTCACTGAACCTCCAGACATTCTAGAAGGCATGAGACTGTGGACATTCAGTTGTTTCGTGTTTTATGTCCAGGTAGACCCTAGAGCCACGGCAGCAGTTATGATTCACACAACCAACAAGAGCCAGTATCACTCTGAAAAACGGGACCCTGTCCCCCATGGTTTCATCTCAAGTTGCCATGTCTCCACACAGTAGCTCATAGAGATGAAGATCTCTGGGTAAGGACTTTGATTTTAATAGTTTACTTTCCACACTAATAAACCAAAGAATGGAAGATGGTTAAACTCTTTCAAAGGCATTCTCACCGGCTGCGAGAAACTACCACACTAAGACTAAAAATTGTCCTTTGACTTGGAGACTCAAGATAGGATGGAGAGGTTTGGGAAGGTGGAATTTGGTTGGTGAAGTGTCTTATCTAAGAGATTTGTAACAAACCTCCACTTGTGTGACATGCAAATAACAGACAGTAAAACTCATAAATGAAAAAATTTCATACTCAACATTATGCCAAAGAGTCAAAATCCAGGGAAACAAGGAGATACAGGTAATACACACACACACACACACACACACACACACACACACACACACACAAAACTCATAAGTCTTTACAGTCACCTCATGCAATAGATGTTATTCCCATTTTATAGGTGAGTAAACTAAGAAATAAATAGACTAAGCGATTTGCACAAGGTCACCCCAAATCACCTTTCTCTGGGTCTAAAACCTGAAAATTCAAAACAGTCATTTTCCTTCATGTCAGGGTTTTATTTATGTCAACCCACCAGTTCCAAAAAGGAGAGACACCCAAGGCTACCTAAGGTTTTGCAGCCTTAACCGTAATATAATATTATTTAGCATCAAGAGATTTAAAAAAAAAAAAATCATCTTCTAGGGCAAAGGCTCGAAAACTATAGCCTACGGTCCAAATCCCATCCTTTGTCTTTGCAAATAAAATTTTGTTGGAATACATTCATTCCTTTAGCATTGTCTACAGTTACATTTAGTCTATAATGGTAGAGTAAAGTAGTTACAACAGAAACCCTATGCTCTGCAAAACTGAAATTACCTACTACCTGGCCCTTTACAGGTTAGTATAAAAGGGTTAGTATAAAATGAATCTGTCTGTCTATGTGTTATACTCAATATTACAGTGTTCATAATATTAACCCTGAGACTTCTTGCAACTTCTTAAGGTATCATATAAACCATAAAAGACTCAAGATGACTCAGTGCAGTTTTAGGGTTAAGGATATTTTACACCATTCAAATCCACTTCAGGTAAACTTAGTATAATGCTCTTGGCCAAAACACCCTCTTCCCCAAACATCCTGGTTAAATAAAATCTTGACATGAAGACACTCAACAGTCTCTAGTGTACAGCTCAAATTGTTACAGTTAAAAACTACCTGGGACACCTGAGTGGCTCTGTCGGTTGGGCGGCTGATTTCGGCTTAAGTCATGATCTCGCGGTTCGTGGGTTCGAGCCCCGCATCGAGTTCTGTGCTGAGAGCTCAGAGCCTGGGGCCTGCTTCGGATTCTGTGTCTCCCTCTCTCTGCCCCTCCCCTGCTCACGCTCTGCCTCTCTGTCTCTCAGAAATAAATATACATTAAAAAAAAAAAAAAACTACCTACTGGCTGTGGACTCAGCAAGTGTATTCTTATTAAAACATGGTTTAGATTTTAATTTTGCTTTACAATGCCCCACGTGTACAATTTGATTTCTGTTCTTTGCCGTGGTTTTATGAGCAATGCATCTTTCCTTTTGAGCTTCTGAGCTCTTGTATTCTTCTATATCTAAATCTTTAAACAGCCATACAATGAGTATAAGGCAGTTGTCCCTTTTTCTTTTTTTCTTTTTCTATTGACTATCTTTTCCATTGGCTTTCAAGCATGCTTCTGTTTTCTCTCATCTTAAAAAATAGAAACTTTCTCTTGACCAATCTTTTTCTCTATGGTCCTGCTTGCTAACATTCCCTTGAAGTGAAACTCCTTTGGAACTTTCTTCAATTTCTCTTCTTTCTTCCCCTTTAAGCTATTCCAAACAGGCTTCCATCCTCCCCACTCATACTCTAACTACTAGTGGATTCGGCAATGACCTTGTTGCCAAACCTATACTCAGCTCTCAATTCCCGTGCCACCTGACCTATGTCTGGCATCATCTGATGGACTTGCTTGCTTTATTCTCCTTAATATACCTTCTGCCTCTGGCTTCTAGGATGCCACACTCTCTTGTGACCTTTAGTTTTGTCCTGGTTCATACCTAGAACTATGCCTGGCACATGGTAGGTGCTCATTAGATAACTGTTTATTTTATTTTTTAAAAAAATTTTTAATGTTTTATTTATTTCTAAGAGAGAGAGAGCGTGAGCAGGGGAGGGTCAGAGAGAGAAGGAGTCACAGACTCTGAAACAGGCTCCAGGCTCTGAGCTGGCAGTCAGCACAGAGCCCGACGTGGGGCTCGAACCCACGAACCGCGATATCATGACCTAAGCGAAAGTCGTTCGCTTAACCGACTATGCCACCAGGTGCCCCAGATAACTGTTAAAATAAAGGAGACTGGGACCCCTACCCTCATCTGCATCACACACAAAATTCACACCACGGCTACCGGGATACTATCAAATGTTGTTTGAAAGCTGGTTAAATAAATATGTCTATACTCAGTCCAAACAAACATTCCAATGCAAAAACATCAAGTACTGTTAACAACATAGTATCTTTCATCTATCTATCTATCTATCTATCTATCTATCTATCTATCTATGCTATCGATATACTGACTTCCTTTAAGATGTTTAAGGGAGCTATAAAATTTTTATTGATAAACGAATGACAGTATTTCATTCCTCTGTGAATGCCACCCATTTTGGGGAAAGAGTAACAAGTCTGAGTAGATCATTGATTGCAAACCAACCTCAGTCGGTTGAGCATCTGACTTCGGCTCAGGTCATGATCTCAAAGTCTGTGAGTTCAAGCCCTGTGTTGGTCTCTGTGCTGACAGCTCAGAGCCTATTGCTTGCTTCACATTCTGTGTCCCCCTCTCTCTCTGTTCCTCCCCCACTCACACTCTGTCTCTCTCTCAAAAATAAACATTAAAAAAAAAAGTGTGGCCTGACATCTTTCTTCCTTATTTATCATTATATTTGACAGAGTTAAGGAAGACCCATGGAAATACATAGTGATAGATACGGTGGTGTATAGCCATGTTAGTAAATCCATTTAAGGAGAAAGTCATTAGGATCAGTATGACACATTGACTAGAGTGTTATCTCCTCTAGTCAGATAATATGTGGCATATAGTTAGTATGGGGAAGCTTCCCTACCTTTTCACTCCATTAAATAGAGGCCAAGCTCATTGCGGATGTCCAATAATACTTTGGAATGGAATGAAACTGAGAAAAGTAAGTGTCCTGGTAGATTTTAACCGAATGCTTTTGATTTAAGAAGCACATGGTATTCAGTATGTCCTTCCTGGATCAATGTTTTTGTTTTTGTTTTTAAATTTCTGAGAGAGTGAGAGACAGCATGAGCAGGGGAGGGTCATAGAGAGAACAGAATCTGAGCAGTCTCTGAGCTAGCTGTTAGCACAGAGCCCGACGCAGGGCTCGAACCCACGAACCGTGAGATCATGACCTGAGCCAAAGCCAGATGCTTAACTGACTGAGCCACCCAGGCGCCCCTGTCTTTCCTAGATCAAAACACTGTCCTGTGGTAAATAGAAATTAAGAATCCAGACTCTCGCAGCTATTCAAAACAGCCTTTGAGAAAATTGCAAGCGATTTTACTGAGCAGAGGCACGTTTAAGGAGACGAAAAGCACGTATCATGCGGGCACTGTAAACAGTGTGAGGACGAAGCCGGGATTGTGATGTACAGGGCTTCCTCTGGGTGGTTGACATGCCACCAAGACAAATGGCATTCCAGCCACTCAGTTGGCCAAAGTCTAAGATTATTAACCGATTTCCGTCCTATTCTTTTTTTTTTTTTATGGGTTTTAATGACCAGGCGAGATTTCACTGTTTAATATTTAAACAAATGTTTTTATGCGGAGACAATAAGCCACTGTTGAGACTGGATAGAACGGTTTAATATCCTCCAGTGTGGCTGACTGCCATTCCCGCTGGAGTAAACGGCGTAAGTTGATTTCTAGAAGTGTTCAGAAATTAAAGCTCTCTTTGGTGACACATATGAACGGAATCTCCTTGAACGGCACACAGAGCATACCAGGTGTGTGTGGTCTGCCCCGCAGGGCGAGCTTCTCTATTGTTCCGGCTCTTTGAGCAGAACACGATTTGGTTAGCATAGCTTGTGTTGGCTCAACAAACTGGCTTGCTTCCACATGCTGCTTCTTCTCTGCATTAACCCTTATCAACTTGCCGGCAATCGCCTTTAATATACGCCTTCTAATTATCCACCATCAAATGCAGCTGGGTGGTGGCCTCCATTTTGGCGTTCAGTTTCCCTCATTGCTAATATGACCTGCAGTGAACCATGGAGGCAAGCTTACTTAGTGTAAGAGCGTGTTTCACACGAGGCAGGACATCTTTCAAAATCGACTTTGACCTATTTGAACTGTAGTTTTACATTCTTTTTCCTCAAAGGTAGGCGTTATAATGTTTCAATTCTACCAAGAAAGCTACCTTTACAAAATGGTCAGGATCTTTTACGTGTCTGAAGAAACTGAAATGACAAATTTGCAGATCTTTGAAGACACGCCTAAGGAGGTATTCTCTTATAAGGTTGGATGTGGGTGGGACAGGTTGCAAATTGTATCACTATCTCTGTGGCTATTTAGCCACACAACCCCCAAAACACTGAGGTTGTACAGTCTATGTGTGCCCACCATGTTTCAACTAGCTTCTTCCCTAGATGAGAGTGGGGCTCAAGATAAAAGCCAACAATCAGAAACAACCATGTAAACCAACTTCAGTGTTATTACCAATGACAGCAAAAAGACAGGGACCAATCAGAATTTGAGAAAAGTTTGTTGGTTTCCATTGTTTAAACTTTCCTTCCTTAATAGCAATCTTTATAGATCCCAAATGTAAAAAAAAGTCATTTGACTATTAGTGTGTGTCAACTCTAAAGCTTCCATAACACACTGCCTGATAAATAAAAAGATGATTCCTCTAAACCAAGACCCATGGAATATGCATCAGAGAATACATTTTCTCAAAAAAGGCATGAATTGGTATAAATCCATCCACACCCTCTCACCTAGCTCTCTCAGACTCACCATTTTAGTAATGGGTGCCCAGAGCCAGTAAACCATGTAAAACTACCTGGCCACAGGGAAAAGTGTTCCTCAAGTTTATCAGATCAGAAGTGTTACTTGGGACATTTGTTAAAAATATAAATTCCCTGCACCCTTGGCCACCTACCCTTCACTTCAGATAGACGCATGAGATATGGGCTGGAGCCCAAGAATATGGATTTTAATAAGTGGATTTTTTATGTGAGGAAATTGTGGGAAATACTTTTCCAGGGTATAGAATCCCCAAACTATGACTTCACCAATATGAAGAGGTGACAGTTTTATGGCTTAATATATTCACAAGGAATAAACAAGAGACTCTGAAAAGAATTAAGATATAAAAAGCATATATAAAGAATATGATAGGAGAAAACTAAAGAAAATTCAACATGGCAATATAATAATCAGAAATAAGTAGTGACTAGACACTTAGGATAGGAGAACATGAGGAAAAAAACAAAACCATAAAGACAGAGGTACAGAGAGAATTTCCAGAAAAGTTTGTTTTCTCACATCTACTCTGAATTAGTCTTGGAGTTAGGTCCACAGTCAAGGCCTCCATTCTCATTACTGTGCCCTGCTCGATAGCCCCTGTCTCTTTTATATACGTAGCATTAGACATCTGGAAGCTAATTAGCAATGCGTGAGGTTTTGTCATGAATGTGCTTATTTGAAAGTAGAAATCGTGAAGGAAAATACATGGAAGTAAGAAATGTGTTGATGGGGGTGCCTGGGTGGCTTAGTCGGTTAAGCGACCGACTTTCGCTTAGGTCATGATCTCGCGGTTCGTGGGTTCGAGCCCCGCGTCGGGCTCTGTGCTGACTAGCAGCTCAGAGCCTGGAGCCTGTTTCAGAGTCTGTGTCTCCCTCTCTCTCTGACCCTCCCCTGCTCACGCTGTCTCTCTCCCTCTCCTAGAAATAAATTAAAAAAAAAAAAAAAAAAAGAAATGTGTTGATGATATGGGCGCATCCAGCGATGTTCAGCACACTATTCTCATGCTATGACATCACTTTCTTGATCTTCACAGCTCTCTGAGAAGTTTGATGACAATGTTGTTGATAAGGAAACAGAAGCTCAGAGAAATGGTTATCGAAGGTCACATGATCTACCAGTGACAGTTGGGGTTTGAACCCAGATGTGTCTCTTTCTAGTACATCGTATGTTCGGGAGATAGTAAGCTGTGGATTATGAGGCAAGAATTTGGCTTCATCTCTGAGGTTGCCTGGTAACTCATCCTGTGTATTTAGATCGGTATGTTGGGTCCTTTGTGCCTTGGTTTCCGTATCTTCCAGTCTGCAGATGACTTTTCTGTAAACTGGTCAACATAGTACCAGTTGAAGTAACTACAAGGCTTCTGTTTGCGTTCTAAATCTGGTGCGAAATTGGGAGGAACATTCTAGAAATGTTTCCATTGCTATCCAAATGGCAGCAGTCGTTCACAGGTGAGGGAGCCCACTCAAGCAGTTAAAGGAACCATTTGTCTATCTGAGAACCATTTGATGAGTTACTATTGTCTTTGGACCTCATTTCATACTTGTCAGTTTGTTGAATTCTGAAACAAGGGACAGAATAAAGCTACCATCTTAAATAAAGCATCTTGGGCCTCCTGGGCTCAGTCCATTAAATGTACACCTTTGGCTCAGATCATGATCTCATGATCTGTGAGTTCAAGCCCCACATCAGTCTCTGTGCTCTCAGCAGGGAGCCTACTTCAGATCCTCTGTCTCCCTCTCTCTCTGCCCCTCCTGCACATGCTTTCTCACACTTGCTCTCTCTCTCTGAAAAATAAATAAACATTAAAATTTTTAAAAATAAAATAAAGCATTCTGGTCCAACTGGCAAAAGGCAAACATGATCTCCCAGACACTCTTGCCTAGAAGTAACTGTTCTCTAATGAGTTGCTGTTTTTATTAAATATTATGTAGAGCTGATTCATCTTCTTGGATTATAAGAGACACAAACATAACGCAATGTGCTTTTCCTATGCAGAAGCTGCTTGCAGCTATGTAACAAGTCCCGAGTGTATGGCTGAAAATCAGTCATGTTTGTACAGATTTAAAGAGGTTTGCACAAAGCTTTGGAAGAATTAAAAATAAGCATTTTCGAACAGTCACTTCCATCCAAAGGACAGTGCTCCCTGGTGTTAAGGCGTATCCTTTGCAAGAAGGAGCTGGGGGATATGAAAAAGAACATGAAATTAATGTTAAGAAAACAGATGTCTAGAGCCTTAGGGACTAGCAGTGCAATTCCTGAGCAAGAGAGCTATACAGTGCAAATGAGTCCAGGAAGGAAATGTGATAATGTGGGGGAGTGATATCTACTGGTAGGTCGTAGGTCTGTAGGGGTTTCATATTTTCAGCAACGACTCAGTGATGGCACCAAGAACATATTTGTGTTCATTAAGTTAATAGGTGACCCAGGCTGACCCAGAGAAAATTAAAATTCAGAATGACTTTCTTCAAGATGGCGGAGAAACTTGGTGAAAATTTTAAGGACGTTTTCCAGACACTGCAAACATTACAGAAAATAACATGGCGGGAGAACGTTGTTTGGGGCTGACAATGAACTTCATGCTGTCACTAAGTGACCAGTGCACAGCTATGGTACCATTTCCAAAGAAGCTTGTTTAGGATGTGTAATATTTAACTGGAAAAGAAGTATGTGGTGGGCTCCCTTTTCTTTAGTCAGTAAAGCAAATGACAGAAGGAGAAAATAGGAGGGACTTCTAGAATGGAGGATTCACGTCAACCGAGAAGATGAGATATGTAATAGATAGAACGATTCAACAGCAGAATATTTGCTGAAGGATGTAATGATCAACCTTATCATCCCTTTCCTATGGTCTTTAAGAGTCAGAGAGTTTCTTGTCCAACCAGGACAAGGAACACATTATTAGGACCACTCACAAAAATAGCATCTAGGTTTAGGTGCTTTTTTAAGCGTCCCTTGGTCTGTTGTTTCTGTGGACATCAGAAGAGGAAAGTGCAGGCTGTTTGAAGGTTCCCCAGGCCTCCTGCTCTCATGCTGGACCACACAGCTCTCAGGATTACACGGACTGAGGTTGTGCTGGCTTTTCATCTCTCTATGTTAATTGACTCTGAAGTTGGAGCACATCTCTGCTTCTTCCCACTCTATCCCCAAAAATGGAAACAGATGAGTTCATTTTCTCCTGCCCTGAACTAGCTCTGACTTTGCTAGCTCATGTTCTCAAATTTAGTTGTCTCACATACCAGACTGAGATGAAGAGTCAAAAAAAGAAAAGAAAAAGGATAAAAGAAGAGAAAGCACAGGCAGTGCTAAGGGGATGGCTGGGACGTGAGCCTTGGTTCAATTTCCACTTGTGCATCATCTTAAATGTCGCTCAGTGTCACTTAAAATACTGTCTTTACTCTGAAAATGTAGCTTCACTGCAAATTCCTCGGCCTCCCCCTTCCTATCAGTTTGCTACTCGAAAGCTAGAAACTCTGGAATGTCTAGTTCTTTGCATTATCAGAGAAGTGGTCTCTGATGAAAGAACCACGACCACCTTGAGTTACCGGCCACCTTGCGTTACCAGAGACATCAGACAAAGAGTACCTAGCCTAGCAGCTTTATTTTACAAATTAGCAAAGAGCCAGGGTGATAAATGACTAGACCAAAACCACTCTCCTCTGGTTTACGTCAAGATTGTGGGCTTCTAGTGAGCAGGACATTTGTCCATTTTTCTCTGCCATATTCTCAGAACTTAGCACAGTGCCAGGCATATAATAGAAACCCAGTATGTATTTACTGAAAGAATGAGTGAATGAATGAACGATGCACGACTTCAGATGCCCTTTCACATGTTCTTCCCATTCAAGCACACATTTTAGCTCTCAAAAGAAAAAAAAAAAACACCAAAAAGCAATCTGAGGACCAATTTAGCTCACTTCACCCCACCTCAAGCCCTGAAATGACCTAATATTTTATCTTGGAATGTTCTGCTGTGTTTCCAAAAATTCTTAGTATGCTGTAGTGTGGTTTGACTTAATTCTGTTTTCACACACTCAAAAAAACTTCGGTAAGTGAGACTTTCACAAACGTCCATTGTTATCACCAGACTCAAACTTTTGCCAGCGAAAAAATGTCATCTTATTAAATTTTTGTTGTTCTGATTCTCAGACTTACTCCTACTCTTTACACTTGAGAGACCTCTTACCTTAGTTCATGGTACAAGTACATGAAGGGTACCATTAGCCCTATGTGGGTACATCTCACTATGTATGAAGTCTGATCTTTGGAAATCTGATTTTAAAATAAACACATTACAGGAGAAGCTGATTCTTGGTAGTACTGAAGGGTTTACCATAAGATTCGTTTATATACCTATCTAGATGTCCAAAAGACACATGAGATGATGCTCAGCATCCCTCATCATCAGGGAAATACAAATCAAAACCACACTGAGATACCACCTCACACTGGTCAGAGTGGCTAAAATGAACAAATCAGGAGACTCTAGATGGTGGTGAGGATGTGGACAAATGGGACCCTCCGACACTGTTGATGGGAATGTAAACTGGTGCAGCCCCTCTGGAAAACAGTGTGGAGGTTCCTCAAAAAATTAATAATAGAACTCCCCTATGACCCAGCAATAGCACTGCTAGGAATTTACCCGAGGGATCCAGGAGTGCTGATGCATAGGGGCACATGTACCCCAATGTTCATAGCAGCACTCTCAACAATAGCCAAATCATGGAAAGAGCCTAAGTGTCCATCAACTGACGAATGGATCAAGAAGATGTGGTTTATCTATACAATGGAATACTATCAGGTGATGAGAAAGAATGAAATCTGGCCATTTGTAGCAACATGGATAGAACCTGAGGGTGTTATGCTGAGCGAAATAAGGCAGGCAGAGAAGGACAGATACCATATGGCTGGACGTATAGGTGGATTCGGAGGAACTTAACAGAGGACCATGTAGGAGGAGAAAGGGAAAAATAGTTGGGGAGAGGGAGGGAGGCAAACCATGAGAGACTCTTGAATGCTGAGGACAAACTGAAGGCTGATGGGGGTGGGAGAGAGGGGAAGGGGGTGATGGGCATGGAGGAGGGCACTTGTTGGGATGAGCACTGGGTGTTATATGGAAAACAACTTGACAATAAACTATTTAAGAATAAATAAATAAATACCCATCTAGAGTGTAAATGTGGCTCAGATTACCTCTAACTTTAGGAACACATCTATTTTACAAGAGAGGTAACTTCTGATACGACCAAGGAAGACAAAGCAGTCAATTCATGTGTCATGTTTTAGGACTAACTCATTGTACTAGAAGCCAGAGTTTCCAAAGCCCTATAAAGCATGTGGACTCTTTCATGCTCTGGAGGTCAGGGAAAACCTAAGTACTACCACACTTGAAAGTGCCTACTTCACAGCTAGTTAAGTCCAAAGATGAGAGATGAATTGGAATAGGAAAAGAGCACGTTAATTAACTTTTACTGGCAGGTAAAATGCCCTAGCCCCGGCTAACCTTGACTGACACATAACACATACTAACACTCTGACATTGAGATAGTCACCATTCACATTCAAAAATAAATACCTTAGGGGGACACATGCGGCAAAATGAAATACAGAAACCAAATGCACATGAGAAAAGGGATAGGAATATGAAAACAAAGAAGCTAACACAACCATGTGTGCCATAATATATACTATTATAAGAGACATGGGTGTTGATTTCTTGCTTTTTTCAGCACTCGGTGAGAAACAGGAAATTGATCAGTTACATAACTATCTCCCTATGGTTTTTTTTTAAATGCTCAAGAAAGCATAGCAGATAGGAATTTGTCTCCTAAGTCTTCATAAAGATGGTACCGGCTAAGTAATAAATAACATCCCTAATGATATGCTTACCATTGACCAGTGGTTCTCAAACTTCACAGAACACCAGAATCAACTTATTAAAACACAGATTTACAACACCATTCTCAAAGTATCTGGGGCAGTACATCTGAAGTGAGGACCAGGTATCTGTTTTTAATATGCTCCCAAGTGATAACTAAGGCTGCTGGTACAGAAACTACCCTCTGAAAGTCATTGCTGTAGGTACAAGGCCAAGTTTTCCAGGTCCTCTTTTGTAAGCATCTTCCCATAGAAACTGATGGCAGTGCGCAACTGCAGTTGAGTAGTTACCTGGGATGTGTGCAAGGGAGTCCAGACACATTCCCTCCGCAGCCCACAGGAGGAGGTACCGATGGAGAGAGGTAATGGCCACACCATTCATCATTTAGTACATTTGCTCTATCATTCCTTAATGCAGCCCAGCCCTGTTGGTTTATTTATTGTGCTTCTCACCACACTTATAGATTTCTTCCTCACTCATCAAATTGCTCTGCAGCCCGGAACAGAAAGAATTCTACCCATTGGAACACAACCCTCACTTGTAAGCAATCACAAGATTGCTTCAATGCTTTCTGATTGAAGACTGCCTCTTAAGTGTCAGTAGACTTTGTGCCTATATTACTCATTACTTGCGTGTTCTCCTTTTATTAATCATCTTCATCAGCTTTTTAAAACTGAGACTCTTTCTGTTTCCAACCACAAGTCAGATTCTATCAGCCATCTCTGGTGCGTCCTTGTATCTCTAAATCACATGGTATAGTGCTTTGTATAAAATGGCACTCAAGGGACGCCTGGGTGGCTCAGTCGGTTAAGTGTCTGACTTCGGGTCAGGTCATGATCTTGAGGTTCATGGGTTTGAGCCCCGCATCGGGTTCTGTGCTGGCAGCTCAGAACCTGGAGCCTGTTTCAGATACTGTGTCTCCCTCTCTCTCTGCCCCTCCCCCGCACATGTTCTGTCTCTCTCTGTCTCAAAAATAAATAAACTATAAAAAATTAAAGAAAAAATAAATAAAATGGGCACTCAAGCGCTGAAAAATTATGTAAAAAGAAAATTGTAGTAAGCATATAAATCTGATACTTAATGTCAGAAGAGGAGATTCCTTTTGGTCATCATGGTGTATGTTCCTCTCATAAAGCTGGACTCTTTCAGATTGAATGTATCCTACTGAGGAAAACGTAACAAAACAAAAAGCATGTGCATTAAAAATGTGATGTTATTAACAGGATGAAAAATACGTGGTATGGTTATTCTCTTTGAAACGAGATTTTTTCCCATATTTAAAAGCTGAGTTCATTCATTGATTCAACAATCTTCCTGAGCGTTTACTCCGTGTAGACTAATAGCAAAGCAAAGAGTATGTTCCTAAGGAGCTTTCGTCACATAACCCATCAAGCTGACCCGTGCTAGACTAGGGGTACATATGAGGTAAGCTGGGGAAACATGGGAAATAATCAGCATGGAGGTGGCAGAAGAGGGTGGGCCTAGAAGATCATCATATTTGAGGTAGCAGAGTGTCTACTGATAGGGACAGAACATTTTAGGAAAACAGGACTCCTACTGTTAAGAACTGGCAAGCCTTTTATCACAGCAGGTGAAGCAAGCAAACTAACTGATTAATCAACTGTGAGCAAGGGCAGCACAAAAAATAGGACTGAGAAGACGCACACAGCAGTATATGTTGTGAGGATCCCAAGATATCCTGCCACCAGTTGCCACGGTCCTGACCTTTCAGCATAAGAAGCCCTTCCTATATGTCTTAAATGCTCTTTGGTTTTCAAAGTCCTCAGGTAAAAAGCCATTTCTCCTAAGACAGTATCTCTTAACCTTGGCGATGCTAGTGACATTTTGGGCTAGATAATTCTTGGCTGGTACATTGCAGGATGTTTAGCATCTCTGGTCTCTACTCCCTAAATGTCAGTAGCAGCCCATTCCCTACACATGACAATAAAAAAATACCTCTGGATGTTACCAAATGTCCTCTGGGAGGCAAAATCACCTCCCATGGAGGACCACTGTTCTAAGACATATAACACCTTAGGCTGGGGGCAGCTTTGTTCTGTTCCTCATGATCAAAGAATAGATCTCCTCTCTCTGGGGACACTGCCTCCCCCATTTAGTCATTCTGCAGCTAAAAGAGAAGTGACAGACAAATCAGGATAAAAATTGTGGACCAATCGTATTGGCTATTCCAGCTCTGGTTGTCAGTGAGGTGATGTGTTACCTCCAACTGAAATTTACAAATCAAACTATTTGAGCAGAAGAGAAACCTTGGGAAAGGGAGAGGAGGTAAATCAGAGTATGACAAATCAAAATGTTCCAATTTTATGAGAGCTTGAAGAGTGCCTAAACTGAATATTTTCTGGTTAGGTATATCATACAACTGAAAGGAATTTGATTAATAATTTTTTGATCAACCAATTGTCAGTAATATATTATTAATAAACAATCATGATAATAACAATGTCCTTTACATACATATAACGCTTTATAGCTTTCAGAATCCTTTTCATGTATGACCTTTTCCATTCCGATGTTTCAAAAATCAGAGCAATCTAAAAAGGGAAAATGTGAAAAATCCCATTTCTTACCCTTGGCCCAGTCCACTCCATTTCTTCCTCACCCCAAATAACTATTTTTGAGTTTTTTTTATACCTTCTAGAATTTCTTCATGAAAATACAAGAATACACAAATATATACTCACATTTTCCTGTTTCTTACACGAAAGATACCATGTCATAAATTCTGTTTTGCAGTTTGCTTTTATTTTTTTTCCACTTAACCTCTTAGAGACTATTTCATAAAAAGAGCTTTCTCATCACTTGTTTTTATAGCTACATTGTCTTCCATACACGGAGACGCCACTATATGTGAACATAGTCCCCTGTTGATGAGCCCCTGGATTATTTCCAATTATTTTCTGTTGCATGCCATGCTGCAAGAACTATTCTTGGCCATGCATTGTTCCATGCACTACCTTCTTCTGATCCTGACATCAATCCTATGAGACAGAAAAAGAATGTTTCCTTCATTTTACAAACATGGTCCTTTTTCTGTGTGTAGTAGAGAAAAATATACAGACAAAATACACCATTTTAACTATACGTAAGTATACAGTTCAGTAACATTGAATATATTTAAATTTATCCTGAAACCGATCTCCAGAAATGTTTTATCTTACAGAACTGAAACTCTGTACCTGTTAAACAATAAACTCCCTTCTTTTGTCCCTAACCCCAGCCCCTGGTAACCACTTCTATTTCTATGAATTTGACTACTTTAGATGCTGCATGTAAGTGGAATTATACAGTGTTTGTGTTTTTGTAACTGGCTTATTTCACTTAGTGTAATATCTTCCAGGTTCATGCATGTAGCATGCGACAGCATTTCCTTGTTATTTAAGGTGCCATAGTATTATACAGTGTGTGTGTGTGTGTGTGTGTGTGTGTGTGCGCGCACCACATTTTGTTTATCTATTCATCCATTGATAGACCCTGAGTTACTTCCATTCATACTTATTGTAAATAGTGCTGCTATGAACATGACTATGCAAATATCTCTTTAAGACCCCGCTTTCAACTATTTGGGATCTATAGCCAGGAGTGACATTGCTGGATCATATGATAGTTTTATTTTTATTTTCTGAAATGGAAATTAATTTTTTGGTTGCACCATTTTACATTCCCACCAGCAGGGCACAAGGGTCAAGCTTTATTCTTAAATACTCTAAAGTTGATGTCTTATGTAGGCAGAAAGCCCAACATGCTGCAGCCTCACAAATAATACAACACCAAATAGGAACTTGCCAACAGATCTTCTTGACAGAATCTAGTGCCCTGAATTATTCAATGTAATGCATTAAAATTCCAAGTGAAGCAAATAATACTAATGTTATTATCTGTCATCAGTAAGGTTGATGATCTCCATTAGAGTCTCTGTGATAATTTTAGCCAATAGATTTTTCTACTCTTTGGAAGAATACATCTTCCCCTTGTTCCTCAATTCTGCTACTGCCCTCCCCTAGCACCACTTCCAAAAAATAGAAGATTAGTATACCAGCTCATTGGTTGTTATTTATCCCAGGTTATAATCATCTTCCATTGTACATAGATTAATCGAGATCTTGAACTTGGAAACAGATGTCCCATTGGCCTAGCATTAGGGAAAGAGTCCTGAATGACTAATCCAGTAACCCGGCTAAACATGTTTGCTAGCCCAAAAAGATGTGATCTCTGGGCCAGGCACGTGGGGCCAGAGGAAGAACTAACTCTTGGCTGTATTAGTGGATTTTTCCACCAAAGAATTATTGCAGGAAGACAGGTCACAAAGTCAAAGCATATATTACTGAGCAGGGAATACCATCAGAGGCAAAAACAAATACCAGCAGGAAAAAAGGAAAGCCTGGCCCACTCTCCCTCACACGACTCACCTCAAAGATGTTGGTAGTTGGAAGCTGTTTCAATAACGATAGCTCAAACTGCTCTCTAGTACTGTCCTTGTGATCTGGCTGTTTCATGTTTCATAAAATACCCAATGAAGAAAAGGAAGTGCATTACCATGGGGAAGGCTTTGACTGAGTGTTGTCCAACAGAACTAATACTTTCCTGATCTGCATATGCTTCAGCTCAGCTCTCAAAGGTTTTATGCTCTTATTGTCAATGGGTTTGCCACGAATGATAAAATAATAATCTCTGACACTGAAGTGCATGCATCAACACTTAAGAACAAAATGGCTTTTATACATGAATGGCATAGCTAATTATCATCTAGCAAGCACTGGAACCTGACATATAAAAGCAAACTAGAGATATACCCACATATCAAAGGAAACATGAGGAGATGTGCCTGCCCAAAACTTGGATGGAAGGGAAAAGAATTCTCCCTGAAGAATTCAAAACTACACTCTGGCAAGTATGTAGGTTTGCTACCCAGTTTTGCACTTCCTGTTTGGTCCAGAGAAATCTGAATCCAATCCAATCCCTTGGGAAATAAGCCATGACCTCCAAATTCTTTCTATTTCCCAGTGATCAAACCCTGAACCTGATTCTAAATTATCTTATCACTTATCTTGACACTTAAATTTATTACATAATATAAATATTTCCAGGAATCAGTAACACATGAAGATATTATCTAGGTATCTATTGTAACTCTATTCTTAACTATCTACATGGCTAAAGCAATTAATTCCTGAGTTTCAGAATTCATCAATTCTGGAAGATTGAAACAAGTTAGGGAATGAAAGGTAAATGGAAGTAACATTTTGAGTCAATTGTCTACTCTATTAAAATGATTTATAATTTAATTCTTATAAAATACTATATCACTTATAACTATTAATAGCATCACTAAGTTACAGGTGAGGAAACTAAAGCATAGTAATTACATAACTTGCCAAAAGTCATGGGAAGTAAATGGTGGTAATTGGCAAAGTAGAATTCAATACATGATAAACCCAAAATGTTTCACTACTATACTGTACATGTGGCCTCTTTCTAGTGTGCACATTCTACTGTTATGCAAGAATTTAAAAATCAGAATTGGTTTTCTGTTCTACAGTTAATAATATGTCCTCTATATGATATATATTTTTCCTATGGTTAATTCTTCCAATATAAGATACCAAAGCTCGTATAAGAACTTATTCCCATTCAAAAATTAATGTCTCAATGTGAATAAAGCACAATAAAGTCATTGTGACTGGCTTTTGGGGAAAAAGAGAGATATTATTCAATCATTCTGAATGTTTTCAAGGGCCTATTAGGCTCTACATAGATCACTGAACAAGTGACACAAGAAAACTGTTCTTTTTAAGAGTATAAGAGGGAAATGTATATAATAAGCAAGTAGAAAATAATAAGAGCCTTAAGAAAATTGTAATTGCTATAAAAAGGAGAAAAATGGAATAAAGAATGACTGCCAGTCAGGACGGAACTTCTGTTTTATCTCCTCAGTCTGAGGTGGTAATGCTTGAGGAGAACCCTGAATAATGAGTTTAAAATCCCTTCATCCTGAGACCTGGGGTCTCAGAGAGAACTTTCCAACCAAAGGGACCAGCAACTGTAAAGATTCTAAGGTAAGAAAGAGGCTGCTATATTTGATCAGTGATCACTTACTGGTCTGGACTTTACACGGAAGACAAAATGGTTGGATGATTTCAGAGAAATGCATGGGTCTAGACTATGTGGGGCCTTGTCATTAGTTGGAAACTGCTAGAGGATTTTATCGTATCACTCTAACTACTGTTTGAAGAACAGAGTTGCAACAGCAGTACAGAGAGTTCCCAAATATCCTTCACCCAGCTTCCTCCAGTGTTAACATCTTACATAATCACAGTACAATGACCACAACTAAAAATTATGAACTACAGACTTCTTTGGAGTTTCAGTGTCCTTCTTTTTCAGGACTCCACACTGCATTTAGCTGGTATGTCTCCTTTATCTCCTTCAATCTGTGATAGTTCTTTATTCTTTCCTTGTCTCTCATGACCTTAATATTTTGAAGAAAAATGGTCGGCTACTTTTGTAGAGTTTTCTTCAGTTCGAGTTTGTCTGAAGTTTCCTCATGATTATATTGAGGTTACATGTTTTTAGAAAGAAGACCACAGAAGTGATTCTCTTCTCTGTGCATCACTGTATCAACACGATATTATCACTGGTGATGCTGACCTTGACACTTTGGTTAGGATACTGTCTGTTGGGTTTCTCCACTACAAGGTTACTAATTTTCCCTTTGTAATTAAGAATATCTTAGCAGAGATTCTTTAAAACCATATTCTTTAAAATAGACTGTTTTGGGGCCCCTAGGTGGCTCAGTCAGTTGAGCGTCCAGCTTAGGCTCAGGTCATGATCTCACGGATCATGGGTTCAAGCCCTGCGTGGAGCTCTGTGCTGACAGCTGGCTCAGAGCCTGGAGCCTGCTTCAGATTCTGTGTTTCCCTCTCTCTCTGACCCTCCCCTGCTCATGCTGTCTCTCTCTCAGAAATAAATAAAACATTAAAAAAAATTTTTAAAAGGAAGCAAAATAGCCTGTTTTATCTCAACTTTGTGTCTACCGATTTTAGCATTGTTGAGTCTTGCTTGCAACAATTACTAGTGTGGATTTTGCTCCACTTTGATGACTGCAGAGTGGAGGGAGCTGAAGAAAAATAATCTAGGGCTTATCCAAAGTGAAGAGTCTAATAAGAAATAGTGATTACATGGCAGGGGCTGATAAAAAAAACCACACTCCATAGAAGGGGACATCAAAAACTTGCCTGTCTTAAACTAGTTGTGTGAAGGGCAAATATATTTCCTCAGAATTTAAAAGCAAAATCTGTCTTTAATGTGGACTTGTTCCCCAAGTTCAGACTTGCAATTGGATCCAGAGCATCTCAATCCAAAAATGTATTTTAAGGTAGCTTTAGGTCACTTGTGCCCCAGTCACCCCACAAAATCAAGTGCAAATAATCTATGCAGAAATCCACTTCCACCACTGACCATAAAATATTTCCCTGGATAATGTTCCACAGAACATGAAATCACAGTTAAAAATCACGAAATATACAAAGGAAAAAAATGTCTTAAATGGAAACCAACAGAAACAGTATATAGTAGAATCAGATTAGCCAATATTTGATATGTGAATTTTTCAATAAAAATGCTTAATAGGTTTTAAAAATAAAAGAAAGCCTAAAATATTAATAAATAAATGTCTATAAATTACCAAACAAAATTGAAAAAGAAAAATAGATCACTTAGAAGTAAAAACTATAACAATTGACATTATACACGCAGAGGATGAGATAAGCAGCATGTCAGATCAAGCAGAAGAAAGAAATAATGAACTGGAAAACATATTCAAAGAATTTACCCAGAATTTAGCATATTGAGTCAAAGAAAGAGAATATGAAGGAGAGTTTAAGAGACATGGAGGAGAGGAAAAGTCTAATACCAGACAAGCATTATAAAATTGGAGAGAAATGAGAGAAAAAAGGAAAAGGAAATATTTGAATAGAGAGTAAAAGAATTTTTCAAAATTATAGAAAAGTAAGGGATTTTAGAGTTAAGAATCCTGTATAAGATAAATAAAATACGTCTACAATTAGACTTATCCTAGTGAAACTAAAAAACACTGAAGACTGGGGCGCCTGGATGGCTTAGTCAGTTAAGCGTCCGACTTTCGCTTAGGTCATGATCTCGCGGTTCGTGGGTTCGAGCCCAACGTCGGGCTCTGTGCTGACTGCCAGCTCAGAGCCTGGAGCCTGTTTCAGTCTGTAACTCCCTCTCTCTCTGACCCTCCCCTGCTCACGCTGTCTCTCTCTCTCTCTCTCCTAGAAATAAAAAAACAAAACAAAACACTGAAGACTAAGTAATGATCTAAAATTTCACTGAAAGAAACATATTGTTGACAAATTAACAATGATTTGGCTATTGATATCTCAACAGCAATAGTGGAAGCTTAAATGCTTGACGATACCTTCAAAGTGCTATGCAAAAATAATTATTTACCCAAAATGCATACCCAGAAAACACTATTTAATAATGATAATTTAGGGGGAAAAATCCTAAGACAATTTTCCACCAGTAACATTTACTAAAGGAAAAGATAAAGAAAATCCTTTAGGCAGAATAATCACACGTAGATTGTCTGTATTGCAAGAAGAAATGGATAAGTAAAGAAATTGGTAAAGCAGATGAGAAATTTACCCAAGCAGTGATTGTATAAAAGAACTGATATTTTCTAATTTGTTTAAAATACGGTGCATTGATGGTATGTAAGAGAGGATAAATTGTTTGGGATTATAGTGCTATTAGATCCCATAATGTTAAGTAGCAGAGCAAAGGTAATGATTAACTTTATATATTAGTCAGGGTTCACTTGAGAAACAGAACCGATAGGCTATTTATTACAGGCATTGATTTATGTAATTATGGAAGCTCAGATGTTCCCCAGCCTACTGTCTACAAACTGGAGAATCAGGAAAGTTGGTGGTGTCATTCAGTCTAGTCCAAAGGCCTGAAAACCAGGAAAGCCAATGGTACATGTCTCAATCTAAAGGCTTGAGAACTAGGGGGTATTGGTGTCCCAGAGCAGGAGAAGGTGGACTCAACTCCACCAGGGAGAGTAAGTGCACCCTTCCTCTGCCTCTTTGTTCTATTTGGGTCCTACTGAATACTGGCCACTCACACAGGGCATGACGATTTACCTTATTCCATTCAGCAATTCAAATACTAATCTCTTTTGAAAAACATCCTATGGACACACCCAGAAATAATGTTTTACCAGCCTGCTGGGTATCTCTTAACCCCATCAAACTGGTACATAAAATTAATCATCACAGTTTAGAATAAAATGAGGCAGCATGGTAAAAATATTTACGGTAACTACTAATGAAAAAAAATGAGTTTATCATTGAAAATCAATAGAGGAATAAAAGATGAGGTGAGAGGGAAACATTCAAATAATTCCAAAGACAAAAAGGAGAAGAAACAAGTGCACTCAAAAATTTAGAAAAGGGGAAAAACTAATAATGATAGAAATAATTCCATATATATAAATAATCACAATAAATATGTATAAGCTAAATATAGCAGCCAAATAGCAAAGATTATTACTTTGGATTTAAAAGATGCACTTATATGCTGTTAATGAAAGGTACATACAAAAAAATAATGTAGAAAACTTGAGTGTAAAAAACAAATATTAGCTAAAAGAAACCCAGCATTACTATATTTATATGAAATCCAATAGACTTTGTATAAAGCAATACCAGAGAAGCAGTCACTACATCAGGATGAAATGTTTAGTTCACTAGGAGGATGATATATATAACATATCAACAACATATAAAATGAAAATCAACAAAACCACAAGAAACAATAGATAAATTCACCAACATCCTCTTCCTACTTGATAAGTGTATGGATTTTAAATAGCACAATTTGATAAGTATATAGATTTGAAATAAAACAAGTTCAGTATGAGAGATATTTAGAACATTGCACCCAAAACATACTTTTTAATCATGCAAAATAAACATTTTAATCTGATCTATAATATGGTTAAATCATGAAAACAGCAAATCTCAAAATTTGGTATCATACAGACTTAATTCTCCACCCACAATACAGCAAGATTATAAATTAAATAAAATATAATCAGCATTGTTCTTTTTATCTAGAATTGTTTCATATATCTGGAATTTTTATCAAAGAAAAACATAGTTCAAAATCTGAGACTTAAGAGAAATAATAATGAAAATTAAAAAATAGAGCTATACAATACCCAAAAATACTATACATCAAAACCTGAGTGATATTGAAAAAGCAATACTTAGTAGTATAGAGCTTAAATCTTTGAATTAGAAAAGATGAAAAATTATAAAAATAAGCATCCAGCCTAAGAAATTAAGACACCACAGCAGAAAAAAAAGTATAAAAGAATGGAACAATAAAGCTCAATTTGAAGTTAGTAACTACAGGTAGAAAGAAAATAGAGGATTAAGAAACCCAAAATGTTACCCTATGTAAATACTAATAAAATTGACAGCATCTTGGCTGAACTGATCAAGCCAAAAAAAGCAAAACAAAACAAAACAAACAAAGAACCCCACAGTTTTTAAAAAACACATTGTTAAAATCGACTTAATAATAAAAAAAACTTGAAGTAACCTAGCCATTTAGGATATTGAATCAGTAATTTAAAATCATAAGCAAACAAGAAAACACTAGTTACATCAATGTAAATCATGTAAATCGCCCTAACTAATTTACAAAGAAAAGGAATTGGTACAGGGTATTCACCTTTACAAAATCACCGCAAGGGCTAGCCTGACTTTGGCAAACTTTGTCTGTAAAGGACAAGATAGTAAATAATTAGGCTTTATGAGTCATATATAATCTCTGTCACCTATTATTCTTTGTTCTGTTTTTTATTTTTAACAACACCCTAAGAATGTAAAAACCATTTTTAGTTCATGGATTATACAAAAACAGGCCATGAATTTGGCCAACAGGCTCTAGTTTGCCAAGCCCTGATCTAAGATGAACCTTCTGGAATGATGCCCAGAAATTCATTAGAGGAGTTACCAAAGGAGAAATGCACCAGGAGAAAGGAAGTTGTGGGATCTAGGAAAGAGGAGATCCAGCATGTAAGAGAAATGAAAGACATTCTCATGACAGGAGAGAAGAAATCCTCCTCCAAGAAGATAATAGTGTAGAAGGCCTGAGAACTACCCATCTAGATTTGAGCAGGACGAAGAGGGCTCCAAAAAATTGGCTTCAAGAAAAATATGGAACTCATAGTTTCAACTGATGTATTTGACTACATGAAAAGGGTGTTTCAGGATGAGCTAGTTAGTATTAGCTGCATAGAAAACCAAACATTAAAAACTAAAAAAACACAAACCTAATGGTAACCACAAATCAAAAAAAGTAAAGCAATAATTAACTCCAAGAAAAATGATAAGATATACAAAAAGGGAAATGAAACCAAAGTATCCTACATGGATCAATTACTAATAAGTAGGGTAGGGTGGGGAAACATGTAAGAATCCTAAACTCTCATTTCCTGAGCAAAATAGCAACAAATAATAAACAACTTGAAAATCAAGAAATTATTGTATAATATCATTATTTAAAACATGGTACTAAATATCAGATGACAGCTAATGCTCTGTGATTGAGTATTCCTACCCTCCAGACTCAGATCACCTGCCTCCTAGTAAGGACAAACTAGATCTAGTTTCTGAGGAGCCAATAATTCATGCTGAGGCCCTCAAAGCTATATTACACAGTTTTTCCCCGTGGTGTATAACGCAAATTTATATTTTGGGAAATATGCATTTTTAGCTTCATGAAAATGTTATTATTCTCTGAATATTGCTGTATCTGGATGTTCCAAGTACACCCCTGTCAAGAGTGCTATGTTCCAGAGGGTAAGTAATAGGTCTTAGAAATCATTTATTCTTTCCGATAATGGATTCCTTTTTAAAACTCAAAGACCTGGGGTGCCTTGGTGGCTCAGTCGGTTGAGTGTCTGACCCTTGGTTTCAGATCAGGATCTCACAGTTTTATGGGTTCAAGTAGTACTTCGGACTCCGTGCAGGCAGTGCAGAAGCCTACTTCCTACTCTCTCTCTCTCTCTCTCTCTCTCTTTCTCTCTGCTCATCCCTCACTTGTGCTGCCCCTGTCTCTCTCCCAAAATAAATAAACTTTTAAAAATGGGAGAGAAGAAGAGGGGAAATGGTGGGGGAAAGAGAGAGAGGCAAACCATGAGAGACTCTTGAATGCTGAGATCAAACTGAGGACTCATGGGTGTGTGGGGGGAAAGGAGGAGATGGGCATGGAGGAGGGCACTTGTGGGGATGAGCACTGGGTGTTATATGGAAACCAACTTGACAATAAACTATTTGTTAAAAAAATATTATAACAAAAAAATATTAAATACATTTTTAAGTAATTAATTAATTAATTACATTAAATAAAAATAAAAACCTGGTATATAAATAAAAATTAAAAGCAACCCAGACATTTTCGTCTCCTTATTTACTTAAGACCTAGCCCTGTCAATAGTTTGTGAAATGTCTCACAATTTGCTTAAAAGAATGTGCCATAACTATTGAAACCTGGGAATAGGAGAAGCATGCAGTTTGTTGCCCACATTTAGAGATAATTGCTAACTCTTCATTTTGCTTCATGCCCTTTAAATTTTTTTTTTAATGTTTATTTATTTTTTGAGAGAGACAAAGACAGAGCACAAGCCGGGGAGGGGCAGAGAGACAGGGAGACACAGAATCAGAAGCAGGCTCCAGGCTCTGCATGCCCTTTAAAATTAAGAGCACTTCATATTCTATCCTCAGAAAAAGTTAATTAGGGAAATAAAATGTCCTCAGAACCCCACAGAGCTTCTTTTTGTACAACTGAGATCAATGTGCACTGAAGCTGAAATATTTGTTCCTGTTTTCCTAACATTCTAATAAATTATGTTCTTATTTTTCACTGTATGTATTTGTTTATTAATGTACATGTTTACAATAGATATGTACAATATCTCTGTAGACGTGTATGTTGCAACCACTATATATTAATATTATATATTTATATCTAATTAGAAAAAATGTATGAAATATGTAGTGGTTATTCTATTTTCCCAAAGCCACCAACTCCATTTGAGCCTTCAGTAGCTGTTGGCTGCTTACGATTACATGCATTTATTGATTTGCTTGTCACGTTCTTGTGACACTACCTAGAATGTCACTTATTAACTGAATATCAAAATCAAAGACATTTTGGAAAGAATGAGACAAGTAAATTCAATAAATAAAACAGGAATCCCAAGAAAGTACGGAAAATCTATTTAAAGCACAGTTAGCAGTTTCACTGTGTTTAGAATAATATATATGCTACGAAACTTATAACTGATAATATTGTGTTGAAATTAGAAGCCTGAACTATACAACAAGGAAAGTATTCTTCCTGTAAATTTTTTTTAGTTTATTCTCTTTTGTCTAGACGTGACATACCCTGAATATGTCTTGATGCAACAGTAGTTTCAGTATATCTAGAATTCCTAACCCAATTATTTTCATATTTTAAAAAAACTAATAATTTCTGTATAACAAATTGAGCTGCTAGTTGAAAACCAAGATGTTTCAACTCTCCCTAGCCCACCATCTCTTTGTTATATATTCTTAATGGCCCATTTTCAAAGGGATTTAGTTTTAATGTTTGCACGGAAAGCACAGGACATATCCCTGGGAAGTCTGTAATGCAGTGGACGAAGCCACCAAGAATTTCCCTGAGGTCGAAAAGAAATTGGAATGACGTTCTTTCCCTGAGTTCTCAGCTGGAGAGAAAGAACAAAACAACCTGTTTTGACCATCTATAGAAATTTGGATCTAATCAAGGACTGAATATTAATCATGTTTTTACAGGAAGAGCAACACCAGGAAGCTTTTCTAGTTGAAAAAGAGAGAGAGAGAGAGAGAGAGGATGAAAATAAAGCAGTGCGTTTCACAAACTTGAGAGTTCTGAAAAATGACTCATCAAGGAATTATGTCAGGAATGCCTGGCTGTTACCAGATGGCTCGTTTGGGTGTCAGACTGGATTCTTGAGATCCAGGTGGAGGGACCGAGTCTCTCCGTTAGATAAGACCTTAATTTAAACTTGTTGAGATCGCGGCCAATGTCCAGATGGGACTGGGTGTTCCGGGGACACAGGGATAGTGCTATGTTCTTAGCAGTTAGCTGACTTGTGGAAGAAGCAGATTTGTCTCAACTCCCACCCTGTATTTCAAAACAATAAAAGCAGTCTTATCTGTCTTGGTGGGACTTCAATTAGAATACATATACATGTGGGTGGTAATTCAATTCATACACATATATGCGCTTAGATATGACTCATACTGCCTTGTATACTGTCTTTTATTTCAGTGAACCTTGTACTGCCTTACGATGCTTCATATATAATGTGTAACACAATTTAAACTTATACCATTAGATTTTTTTCATTTATTCTCATATCTACCAAAGCTAACTATAACTCCATTGAGAGTAGAGATCATGCTTTTTACTTTTTTTGTGATTCTCATCTAGATTGAATTGGAATAAAAAACCATGTGATCTTCTTTTGAAGGAACAGTATGAGCTAAAAAAAATAATCTAGATAAAGCATTTCCCATAAGCTTATCTTGTTCTTATTGGAACCAAATGACAATCTCTGTGGGAGGGGTAATGCAATTGTAGGTATGCATATGGTTCTCACGGATGTGCTGGGCACGGCATGCTTCTACTTGCAGCATAAACGCCCCTGGGTTTCCCTTACCATTGAATATTACCACTGACCTCAAAAGCAAAGTTAATTAAAAACTCATCTAAATATAAGGCAACCAGTCAGCATTGACAGTTTACTACGTTTATGGACTATTTTTTCAGAAGTGAGTAGATGTTATAAAATCCAAAACAGGACCTCATAACACCAAAACTCAAAATCGCTGCGTAAATATGATTTGCAGTGTATTTTTTTTAATATGCTTTAAGATTACGTGCTTTAAGTAGGTGGGGATTGGGGGAAGTATCTTGTTCATGTAACTACTTTAAACACAAGGATAGTGACCCCTAATTAATCAGGTAGGCATTTCTGAGTTTAACAATACTTTAGAGCAGTATTTCCCAAACTACACTCCTTGGTACTCCAACTTCTGGCAAGAAGTCAGTGAGTGTTGAATGAAAACAGTGATTAAGTAAGTTTGGGAAATAGTGCCTACCATATCACCCACTTAATAATTCCCCATGCATGTAATCATAGTAATGATTCTGAGAGGTCCTTCTGTTCAAAAAGCTTTGTTCTGCTTTGTTTAACTCAGTGTTTCCCAAACTAATTTGCCTATAAACTGCCTTTTATTTTTAATGGTTTATTAACATTTCAAAGGACACCAGTGTTCCAAACAGCACAATTTAGAAAACATTCCCTAAGGAGTTCATTCTTTATTTCAATTCTTTTTGAGGACAATCAAAGGATTAGTTAAGAAAAACCACACCTGTAATGAGAATTCCACGCAGTTTACTCTGTAGAAGTACATTGGTATCACGGCTGGCCTCTCCTTCCTGAGAAGCAGGGAATGATTTGTAACCAGTGGGGTAAGGAAGTCATTGCTATTCTACCTAATCTCATCTTTTATCCTTCTGTCTCCTATTCAAGGTCTTGCTCATCGTGTGTGTGTGTGTGTGTGTGTGTGTGTGTGTGTGTGTGTTGGAGCATTTATTTCTTGTTTTTCATCCCATGTCACTAAATGTACAAAAGTTCTTAATATTTCCTTTGGTAACCACAGAAATGATTTGTTGCTTACTGCTGAATTTTTTAGTCTTTACAACTTATCTGTAATTCTCTCTGACAGATCAACATTCTGTGATATTTGGAAGAAAACAAGAAAGATCATGATATATTACCTACTCTCTTGATAATCTCTTCTCCTCCCCAGAATATTCTATAATGATTGATAGCACGTCTTCAACTTCTTCCCTCAATTGGCTTCATCGCCTCACTTCATAAACATGCCCAAGTCTTCTCTATGCTAATCAGACAAACTCTCTTAAATATCTTAGTTACAGCATTATTCCTCATGCTATCCTTAGCCAAGTTTCTAGGAAAACGTTACTTTTTACTCAATCCATTTGCATCTCCAAGTTTCTCTTCAGCCCTCCACAACCTAATTTACGCTACATTCTTCCCCGATCCATTTCACTGATATTGTTCTAAGAACACCAATCATCATGTCTGTTATTATCTTGTTTGATCTTTCTGATGCAACTGACTCATTAACCATGAGCCTTCATGAACTTTGTACTTTCGTACTCTTAGTTACACCATACCTCCTTGGTGATTCTCATTGTTGGTCACTCTGTGAGATTCCCGATGTCCATCCAGCCCTAACTTTGGAGTTTTCAGGTGGCTGTGCTTGCTCACTCATCACACTCTATTTATTCTTTCTGGGGAATTTATTCCATTTTCAAATATGTAGCTGCCACTTGTTTGCTGATGATCTGCAAATATCTGTTGCCATTGTGAAATCTTCCCTACACATCAGATTCACATAATCCAGTGTCACTCAGACACCATTACCTGGATGTTCCACATGAACTCACACTCAACACATTCACAATGGAACTTCTCACCTCTTCCTCCCGCCTCACAGAGATTTACCCTTCCAAATGTAATCCTTATGACAGTTGCCAGCAATGTTATAGTCTCAGTCAAGTCAAAGAGAAACCTGTGTTCCGCCTCATGTAGTCATCCTCTCCTCTTCTCTTTCCCTTAAGTGCAACATCTACAAGAAAGTTAGCTCTTTTGATTCTGTCACATTACCTTGTGGAATCGCCTCTGAACTTGTGGTCTCACCCATTGAAGTTTATTGACCACAGAGCTGCTAAAATAATCTACCTCAAGTGCAAATCGTGTCAATTCATGACTCTGCCTAATGCTTACCAGCCAAAATATAATGGAAGGTTAGTGTCTACAGTAGCAGTTCTTTTTCAGAGGGTCTGTGAATTCTTCCCCTTTTTGATGACTTATCTCTAAGAAGCTGGATTTTCTCCATATGCTTCCAAAAAATTGACCTAACACAATAGATTGAATGCAGAAACTGATATGAGAACTCGTAAGTCAGACACTGAAGATGATTGGCAAAGAATGTAAAGCAATGTTTCTTTTCTCACTAAATTTGATTCTTATTTTGGAAAATACAGCTTATTTGTATCAAAATAGGTTATTTATGTTAACATATAATAAATTTAGGATTGTTAGATGAATGAATAATTATTATAGACCCTTCAGCTGCAATTTCTGACAGTAAGTACCGATTGATGCAACTTGCATAGGTCAAAGTTTTTAGGGTCCTCAACCGTATTTAACAGTATAATGTGGTCCTGAAGCCAAAAACTTTATAATCTTCTGATCTAAATATTACAGTGCAAGCTTTTTAGCATACAGGTGTTCACTCACATATTTAATGCATTCATTTAAAAATGATAACGTTGGGGCACCTGAGTGGCTCTTTAAGTTAAGGGTCCGACTTCAGCTCAGGTCATGGTCTCATGGTTTATGAGTTGGAGCCCTGCATTGGGCTCTCTGCTGTCAGCGCAGAGCCTGCTTCAGCCTGTCTGTCTGTCTGTCTCTCTCTCTCTCTCTCTCTTTTTTTAATATTTTTATTTATTTCTAGGAGAGAGAGAGAGAGAGAGACAGCGTGAGCAGGGGAGGGTGAGAGAGAGAGGGAGATACAGACTCTGAAATAGGCTCCAGGCTCTGAGCTGGCAGTCAGCACAGAGCCCGACGCGGGGCTCGAACCCACGAACCGCGAGATCATGACCTAAGTGAAAGTCGGACGCTTAACCAACTAAGCCATCCAGGCGCCCCTGTCTCTCTCTCTTAAAAATAAACAAATATTTAAAAAAATTTAAAGGGTTTTAAACAAGAAGGTAATGTTAAATCTGACCTACATCTGGCCCGATCAATTTTGGGGTCACTTTCTTGAGAAAGAATTCCTCAAACCCCAGTCTAAATTAGGCTACTCCTTTCCTTTGCTCCAAATGTGCTGAAATACATTTTTTGTTGATCTCCCCCAAAGAATTGTCAACTCTTGATAAAGGTACTCTATTTACTTTTATATTCTAAGTCCCTAACTCAGTGCCTCAAGATAATCAATAACTATTCACAAATCAAAGACAGGTCTACAGCTGACTTTCAAGAGGGTTTCAGGTTTTTGTAGCTGGGCTTGTTCCATATGCACTCAAAGTTGGGTGCAATCTCAAATCCTCCTAACTTATGACTATAAATCATCCATTCTATATACATATTCACCCACTCACCATTCAACAAATCCTGATTGCTTACTGTGTCTCAGACACTGGGCGAAGTACAGTGTCAGTGCTGAAACAAAGCACACATGTTCTTTTCTCCTTTGAAGCAAATTGTCTATAAGGAAAACTTGACTGCACCAGTAAATGTACAAATATATACTTGTAAATTCTCATATGAATTGCTAGGAAAACAAACATTGGACTATTAGAGAGGGTCAGGAAGGGGCAAGTCTTCTCCTGATAGTTTGAGCAGTCAGAAAAAAACGCCCTCCCAGGATAATATGAAGCTAAAGGTCGAAAAAAACAGATATGAAATGGAGTAAAGACAGGAAGTGTGAAGGCCCTTAGGTAGTAAGGACCTTGTCATATTTGAGTAGTGAAAAGATAGCTGATGTGACTAGTGTAGGATGAACAAGAAGCAGAAGATCCTGACCTAAATTAAAGAGGAAAGATGCCAAAGCATGTAGGGGCTTATAAGTAAAGTCATTACAACTTACCATCCAAAGAGGGACACTTCAGAAATGAAAAAGAGTGCTCAGACTAAGAACTTAGTCAACTGATATAAACAACATTTGGCAAACCTAGACAGATGGCCACTCTAGTTATAAGCCATGTTAAGGGATATGGTTTTAGTTCAAGTGAAATTGGGAAACTATTCAAGGGTTTGAAGGCCACTCTAGCTGCTATCTGGGAGATGAAGAATGAGAGAGTAAAATTACCATTGAGAAAACCATTTGAGGAGCTCCTTCAACATCCAGGTAAGAGATAACAGTAGCTTAGACTAACGTAGAAATAGAAAGATTCGAGATCTATTTGGAAGTAAAATGCATAAGGTTTGGTGGTGACTTATAAGTAAGGATTTGAGGAAAATGTAGGTGTCAAGAATAATCCTACATATTTTAGTTGAGCACCTGGATGGGTGGTGGGGTCTTTTGCTGAGAAAGACATCTTTGGGAGAAAGCAGGTTTACATGGTGAGGAGAAGAAGGCAAGAACTGAATAATTTTGGAAATTACATTAATTCCTATGAGACATTCAAGTAGATACAGGTGAAAGTTGGCCTTCGTAGACATAAGACTGAACTCGGAAAAGTGACTGACCAAAAATGTTACTGTCAGTCATCAGCACATCGATAATATATACGTAAAAATAAGGTTCAACCTATTCCCTTTTGCCTCTTCTTTCATTTAAAACTGTTGAGATAATTCTCACCTTTCATTATCCCATATTTGTGGTATTTAAAGTTTAGAAACTGGCTTCCAACTTTAAATTTTGAAAGCGTTGCTGTCTCCTATTCTAAGGCAACTTCAATAAATGATTATATTTTGCATCTTTTGAAAGATTAAATTTTCAGCTTTTCTCGATAGGACTTGTACTACAGAGCTGTGGGTATTCCTAAGGGTTTGAGAGTAGATTGTTTCAGGGAAAACGAAATTATTTTGCAAGCATATGAATGAGGTCAGTTATATTTATATTAACCCCATGGTGAAAGAATTTGTGACGTTAGAGATCTGTCTGATTGGTGAAACATCTTGCTCCGGCGTTCTGTTTGAGAAGTTTGGAATTAGGATACTGAATTTTCTCGAACAGGTAAGACCTGAATGTTGTTTGCAAAACTGATATACTTATTTTCTCTGTGGCAAAAAGCCTACCAGTCTAAGTCAACAGTATTCCATTAATTATGGGTGGGTCTCCTTCCACTTTTAGATTTGAAGCTAAAACTGAAGCGCTTAGGTCATTAATCATGGTACTTCCAAGTTCATGTAAAAACTCATGCCTGTGGAATTCTCTGATTGAGGCGGCGATGTCAAGAATTTTGGAGAATACCCTATTCAGCCTCCCAAAGGCTTATTACCTCTCCAATCAGTACATGTAACACATAAATAAAACAAAATAACTGTGATTTGCTAACAAAACAATCCTGAACACGGAGATGGAAGGTATGTGTGCATGAAAAAACATGTCCAGTTACCTATTTTTTTAAGTTTTTATTTTAATTCCCGTTAGCAGTTAGCTAGCATACAGGGTTATATTAATTTCGGGCATTGGTTACATATTTTTACATGCTGGTTTCCAGGTATTACTAGACATGCGGATCTTAAAACAATGACATATTCCCAAATTTTTCATCTATCTCTTGAAGATTTTGAAAAAGAATATTGTGATTCTGGTTAAGCATGTAAGTTAAATGTACATGTGTATTTATGTGTATATATATGTATGTGCATGTGTATACATGTGTAAACATGTATGGATGTGTATATATGTAGTATATTCATATATATAGTTTCTGTGTAGATATAGGTGTAGATATATTGTGCATGTGTATGCATGTGTATATATCTATGGATGTGTATACATATGTAGTATATTCATATATGTAGTTTATTTGTAAATACAGGCATATATGAGTATGTGTATGTATATGTATGTGGACATATGCATAACTGAAAGGAGAGATATCAAACTATTGATATGGATTTCCTCTGAAGAGCAGTGTGGGAATATAGAGAACAATGAAGTGGCTTTTCATGTTTATTCCATGTATGTCCATAATGTTTTAGTCCATCACCGTGTGAGTATATTTACATTTCTTGTGTAATTTTAAAAAATAGAAGGAAAACACAAATAGAAGAAAATAAATAAGTAGATGGATAACATTTTATTTGAAAAGCAGGAGGAGAACGAAAAGAAAGAGAAGAAAGGGGTGACAATAAAAAGTGAAAAGATGGCAAAAGTGTTTAGATTTGCTTCATTTGTTTATTTTGTATCTGGAAAATCAACCCAAAGATGTGGACTCTTTTTAACGTAGCCACTTGAACTTTGGCGACACCAAACACTCCCAGGAGCAATTGGCTGGTGGGAAACAAATGAACCTTCATCTACTGGTTTAATGTAAAAAGATGCACCAGATCTAAGAACTTCTTTTTTTCTGTGTTCCTGCCATCCCACCTCCACTGAAGTTCCTCACAGGGATCCATCTTTCAGCAGATGAGTCCTTACAAACATTATGTCGTTGGTCTGTTTGAAGGCCCCACTATCTGGATGGCTGACCTTGGCTGAGGTCCTCATTCTTTCTGTTTGTTTTTTTTTTATTATTATTATTAAATTTATTTCAAAAGCAAACTTATAGGGGCACCTGGGTGGCTCAGGCTGCTGAGCGTCCAACTTTGGCTCATGTGATGATCTCACGGTTGGTAGGTTCAAGACCCTCACTGGGCTCTGTGCTAACAGCTCCGAGCCTGGAACCCGCTTTGGATTCTGTATCTCCTTCTCTCTCTTTGCCCCTTCCCTGCTCATACTCTGTCTCTCTGTGTCTCAAAAATAAAAAAAAAAAATTTTTTTAAACAAGCTTGTGTAGGCTGCTCTTCTTTTCCCTTGGGAATGGTCAGCCAATTCTCATGAGTCATAAAGTCGGTCCTTTAAGCCTCATAATACTTGTTGAAGATGCACCTCTTAGGAGAAAGGACTTCCACAAAAAGTTTCTGCCAGAAAAAAGCAAAACCCTCTAACTCCTGGGGAGAACTTCTCTGTTCTAAGCCCCCTGCCCTCCAACACCTGCAAGTCTCTTGAAGCATGTATATTAGGAAACGCTTAGAGACGTTCCCTCAAGCGCTAAGCAGGCCTGTGTTACCAGGAATCCAGTGATATTTGGATGAACGAACCTTAGGGCAGCAATGGAAATGGGTTTCCTTACTGACAACAGAATGCCCTGCTGTTCCCTTCCTTCCCTCTGCTCACACCCCTGTATTCCTCCTTTCCCTTCTTCCTCTTTCCTTCTCTTTTCCCTTTCTCTTCATTTTATGTCCAGTGTCTCCAAGACTCTTGGCTTTCAGAAGGCTTTCTAGCCCAGCGCAAGTATGACTTTCTGAGTATCAAGGATCAGTGGGGTTCGCTGGCATTGCTGCCCAGAATAACAAGAGACTCTCAATAGCGGGGGAGGGCCTGCTGCTGTCCTAAATGATGAGCTAGAACACTATGATTTAATCTGACAGGCAGCCTCAGTGATTGAAGGAAGCCACAAGGCACACTGGTCCTCCCTAGTGAGTCCAAGTGCTCTCTGAAACTGTCCGTCTGTCTGTCCTCTACTCCCGGCCCAGGGCAGATAGGAGGTCCTACGCCACACTTCAGACAGAAATAAAACTGTTTATTTGCCTCAGATACTAAGAACAGAAGTATCTGAAAATGTCTTAAAATTGCCCAAACATCATACCCCATTTTGTTAACTGCCCCTACCTCTGCCCCAAAATTTAAAGGAAGGAAAAACAGAAGAAAAAGATAGTCTTGCCATCTCCTTAAGGTCGCAAAGATATTGTATGTACTATGGTGAGAAGTAGTAAAGAGTAAAATAGACTGGTAGGTCTTCCTGGATATTTGGGCTGGTTTTTCATGTTTCTGTGGGAGAAACTGATTCATCAGAGACTAAATTAATTCTTATCCATCTGTATTATAGTAGAAAACTGTGTAGGCTTTTAGGTTGTCAAACTGAGACACATCATTTCTTCAAGGCAAAGATGTCTTAGGCTTCTTCTCCAAGACCCTGTGGAGAGAGTCATTCTCTGACTCTATTTGCCTCATATAAGTGACTTCATCTAATAGGTCATCAATTGAGTATGGAATTAAATGTTTTGGAAGCAAATTTTATGTTTGATGTGTTTCTTGGTAAGGACTGGTTGTTGAATAAAAAATAGTTGACATTTGACCCATGAAAAGTTCCAAAATGTGCTTGTGCAAGATTTTGAAGGTGTAGGCAAGGTTATTTAAGTGTAACTTGGGGGCACTCAGGTGGCTCAGTAGGTTAAGTGTCCACATTCATCTCAGGTCACGATCTCGCAGCTTGTGGGTTCGAGCCTCGCATCGGGCTCTGTGCTGACAGCTCAGAGCCTGGAGCCTGCCTTGGATTCTGTGGCTCCCTCTCTCGCTCTCTGCCCCTCTCCCACTCACACTCTCTCTCTCTCAAAAATAAATAAGCATTTAAAAAATAAGTGTAACTTAAGTCATATACCACAGACTTCAAGACTTCTATTGAACAGAGATGACAAAATTATCGCAAATAAAGAAATAAAGTCAAAAGAATTTAGATTAATTATCTTAACTATCCTTTGGATTTTGAATTCAAGACTTTACCTTCTGGGCAATTCTCATCCTGTATGTATTAAATTAAGGACCCACAGTTGCTTGTCAACTTGAGAAAACCCATCCAGAAACATCCAACGACTTTTACTTCTCACCAAGTAGAAAATTGCCATTATGTAGGAGGTTGAAGACCCTCTCCATTTTTAGGTACATGCCTAGGCATTATGAAGTGTGCTCATCCCCAAGCAATCCAGGGCATATTTTCTTGCTCTGGGTCCTTTAATAACTTTGGATTTTCACGACACCAGCACAGAGCACCCTAGCATTGCTGATTTTTAATGCCTCAACAGGTCCAGACTCATAGGCAAGAATTTTAGGGCCATCGCCCAGGCCTGAATCAGCCAGGACTAAATCCAGTTCATCATTCTGCAGCAATATTTGTTTATTCTTGTTCCAAATGTGGTTCAAAGAAAAACAAAACCCAGGGGAGCTGGGTACAATGTGTTAGCCTGCAAATAGTGAGTATTTTAACAAAACTGTATAGACCTGGCCGCCATGCCATGTCAAGAACCCTTTTGACTTCTCTTATTTGAAGTGACCAAGAGAATCAGAAATGAGTCATGATAATTTGTTATTGTTCTTAAAGGGGGAAAAAGAGTAATAGCCAAAGCCTTTCAGAAAAAGAAAAAGATGAGATACCAGAATATTCATAATCCTTCCATTGTCTACAGTTTCAGTAATCTGATTGTTGGCCTGTTTACGGATACCTTTTGGGTGAAGCCCAAATCTGTGATTACTGGCAGGAGTTATCTCAGGCAACGTTAGTCTCATGAATCTCCACCTAATCTTTTGCACCTCGGTTGAGGTGACTCTAATCATATTATTGATTAGAATGCGGCTATTCTATGAATCAGCCACATTCCCATTTGGGGTGCTATAAATGCAGATACCCTGGAAGTATACCTTTTCTTCTTTAAGTCTCCAGGTTACAATTTATGCCTGCATCTTGAGGCCCACCCAATAACTTTCCAAATTTTAACCTCTCTATAGGATGCCATCTCACTTTTTGACTTTATAAAGTTGATCCTGTTCACGGATGGGATGAAATCCCTAAGGGGGCGGAGTGGGTGAGAAGTGAGGAGGCAGCCTCTTTCTCAGCCCTAGCAGAACACCTGACTGCCCTTGACTTTGGAAAGCAACGTATTTTCTGCTTTTAAAATATACTACAACCAACCTATGATTTTCAAAGGGTGCCCTCTTTTTGTCTTAAAGAGAAAAAAACAAACAAAAAAAGACACCTGTTTCTTCCTTACCACTTGGAAAGAATTAAAGAGAAGTCTGGTAAAAAGTGCCACAGGTTGTAAACAGTGGAAAGTTTTTACTTTTGTGTGGGTTGAGTTGGTTCAGTGTTGCGGGAAAACCTGATAATTCTTCCTCCCTGCCTAATATGAGAAGAAACATCCCTCTGAGGTAAGCTTTTTTTCAGGAGGGCTGGGTCTGCCTCTGAACTTAAATCAACTACCTCAGGAAACTGTGGGTGATATTCTGGCTGTTTATAGAGATGGTTGGAAACAATTCTTGCAAGATATTTGGAGATAATTGACCATCACAGGTCAGGATCACAGCTGTGCCAATGGTTCTTCAAACACCATGACATCAATGAAGTATTTCTGATGGTTGAAGTCAGAGACTTCTGACCGTGACCTTTTGTGGAACAGTTTATTTGCTAGTCATGAAAACTCTCATTGAGCTTGTCCAGATGCACTTTACCCCCAACAGACTGTCTATCTTCCTTCAATGGGGATAAAATGGGTTTCTTAGAAAGCCCTAAGGAGTCTCAACTGTTGGGGCGCCTGGGGGCTCAGTCGGTTAAACGTCCGACTTCGGCTCAGGTCATGATCTCATGGTTTGGGAGTTCGAGCCCTGCATCGGGTTCTGTGCTGACAGCTCAGAGCCTGGAGCCTGCTTCGGATGCTATGTATTCCTCTCTCTCTACTACTTCCCTACTCACATGCTTTCTCACTCTCTCTCTCTCAAAAATAAATAAACATTAAAAAAATTTTTTAAAAAGAAGCTTCAACTGCCAATAATGAATATGGGAATAAACCATACATAAACTGAATTCTGGTTATTTTCACAAGCAGGTAACTTACTATAGCCAGCCTCTTGGTCATTCCAAACAAAACAGTTCAACAGAGTTACTGATGAATTAAAATACTCTGAAACCTGAGTGTATTGTGTGCTATTATCCTTATGATGGCTTGAGCTTGCATTCAAGTCTATTAAAATTCAAATGGGGCCCCTTTAGCACTTTATCCATATTTGTCCTTTGTGATTTATCTCTTTTGTGCCCAAGTCATACCTGTGCTCATAACTTATCTCCTTTACCAGGCAGAAATCCCCATGCTGGCTGGACACAGATCTGAATGACTTGTTCTTGCTCACTATTACTCTGCCAATAGTATATTCTCGTGGTAAACAAATTGTTATTGAGTGTAACTAGATACCGTTCTAAGAATATTTCCTTTCTTCTAAGTAGATGGCTGGCATATATTTATACATAGATGACTATGTTGATAACTGTAGGTCAAAATCAGGAATAAGAACATCCTTGTTCCTATTTCTGGTTTAAATGGTATTTAAGTTCTTTTAGGGAAAATTTTCTATCATAGATGTTCAAGAATTTCAACAGAAGTTTCATCACTTACATACAACACCCAATGCTCATCCCAACAAGTGCCCTTCTCAATGTCCATCACCCATTAAAGCACAGGAATTAAAGCACCCCCAAAACCAAGAGAGCACTGGACACACTGTATGGTAGCCAATTTGACAAGAAATTATATTAAGACAATAAATTTAAATAAAGAATTTCAAAAGAAGAGACAGAAAGAGTGAGACTGGCAGACTTTTAGGAACACTTTGATGGTCTCTCATATTTGCCCTTACCTCCTTATTGATGTTTAAGCTCGTTTTCTTTAAAAAAGAGAAAATTCTGTAACTGTTCTTCTTTAAAAAATTCTTGAAAGCCATATAAACATACAAAACATACTTAATTATGAGTTAATAGTAATAATTAATATCTGAGATATACCAGGGATCTTCTGGAATCTTAAAACTAAAATTTCATTTCTTTATTGAGTTGGTCTCTATTCTACCAGGCATAATGAAGTTGGTAAAGTAAATAATCTACAATTGATATGACATTATGGATAGAACTATAACCTAAAATAATTTCTTTCTACCTCACAGCTCTCAAGGAGAAATGCCCACAAAACGCAGGCAATGCTGATCATTTTGATAGCCAGACTTTCAGATCTATTGCTTCCAACAATGGATAGAATTTTTGCCCTGTTCAGAGAGACACCTAGTTTTTTTAAAAATCCCAAGCACCTTTTTGATCTGACTTTAAAAAGCATTGTCAATGTCAAGAACACAGAGACTGTAGACTGGGAGTTGTTTATTATGCTAGAAGGAGGTCTTCTCTGTTGTATTGTTTGTGTGGTATGAAGCAACATTGTATGCCTGCCGTCCCTTTGGGACCCTCATGAAAAGGAGATATTTTATCTCCTGCCTATGCCCGTAAATGAATTCTACAAAGTAAATACAATATATAAAGCCAAGCCTGGCTCCAAGGTCATCTATGTGCCTCCCTTTGGCTATAGAGGAAGTTACTTATGCTTATCAGAGGACCAAATTTTGTGTGCCATTATTAGGTCATGGGCAGTATGGTAACAGGACATCACTAAGTGATTTTTAATAATAAGGTGTGCCAATAGATGGCCTCCGGGCCTGCGGGACCTCCAGGAAAGTGCTCCTTACTTTATCCATGCGGTAGAGGCACTTCTATTAATAAAAAGAGAAGTCAGATCCTTTGAGAACTGACATCAGGTCACTAGTTCATGTATGGGAGTGGTTAAATACATTAATTAAAAAATAAATTTTCATGTATATGGCACTGAAATTTGGAGAACTGGAATAACAGGAATTTAGTTTATTAATTTAAATCAACGTGGAATTACTTGCTTCCCATGAGGAAACCAAACATGCAGGAATTTAGCCACTTGACAAAACCATGACCCCATTACAAGCCAGACAAAGAGAAAGGACAATGGAGAAGGAAAGTCAAGTCGAAATGATATTGCTTCATGACTAAACCATGTCATTTATTTCCTGATCCTGACTCACAGCCTCTTCCGCTCATGTACATCAGTTTTGTCCAATCCTTTCTTATTTCTCTAGATTCTTCAAAACACTGGTGTCTGATGTCTGTCATCTGTGCGGTTGCATTGTTGGGGTTAAATAATATTGTTTCCAAACAATGGAAATCCAGACTCAAATCTTGACTCTTCTACTTGCTAGCTGTGTGGCCTCAGACAAGAGTTTTCTAAGCCTTGCTTGCTTTATAAATGCATTATAGACTTTACATAGTAGCTGTTGAACTTATGAAACACAGAAATTTCATAGACAGTGAGGAAATGAAAGCAGGTCATCATTCTAAGATGTTTTGAGAAAAGCAACTCACTGAACATACCCGTGCTAATTTTTTTAAGATAAAAGTTTAAACTGGGAAGTATTTTGTTAATTACTATTCTAAGACTTTTAGCACTTGCTATGTATATTAGCAAAATATAAGATTTAATTTTTACCCAAAGGCATTGAACTGATTCTTGATATTCACATGAAACCATTCAGATATTACTGATTTTAATTTAAAATTCAGAAATAGAGGGACACCTGGGTGGTTGTGTAGGTTGAGTGTCTGATTCTTGATTTTAGTTCAGGTCATGATCCTAGGGTCATGGGATGGAGGCCAGCTCAGCATGGAGCCTGCTTAAAATTTTCTCTCCCTCTCCCCCTCTCCCCTACTTATGCTTTCTCTCTCTCTCTCTCTCTAAAATAAAATTTAAAAACAACTATAAAGTTTAAAAATAATTCAAGATTTTATTTTTTCGTTGAGATGCAATTGACACACAACATTATGATAGTTTCAAGTTTGCAACATAATGATTTGACATTTGTATATGTCCCAATATATGGTCACCACAATAAGTCTAGCTAACATCCATCATCATACATGGTTACAAAAATTTTTTCTTTGATGAAAAATTTTAATATCAGCTCTCCTAGCAACTATACAACTTAGCAAATATCCAGCAGTAAGTATAGTCCCCATGATTTACATTATATCCCTTATTTTGAAAGCATTACTTATGTTAAAAAACTATTTAAGAGATGCCTGGATGGCTCAGTCGGTTAAGCGTCCTGCTTCGGCTCAGGTCATGATCATACGGTTCGTGGGTTCGAGCCCCACGTCGGGCTCTGTGCTGATGGTTAGCTCAGAGCCTGTAGCCTGTTTCAGATTCTGTGTCTCCCCCTCTCTCTGACCCTCCTCTGCTCACACTGTTTCTCTCTCTCAGAAGGAAACAAAACATTAAAAAAAATTTTTTTTAAACTATATAAAATTTTAGATGTTAGAAAATCGAATGTAGGCATCTAATGAAAACATAATTCGAGAGTTTTATAAGCTTCTCATTTCTTTATTTTTCTCCTAAGGAATCCTTCTTAGAAGTTTGAAATATTTATGTCACTATTTTGTCCACTATCCATCATATATCAAGTCTGCTAAAAAATTTTAGCTTACAATGTCAGCTCTACCAACATTCAATCATGCATAAGTCTGAAGAAAAGACTCAAGATCAATTCAACAGGTGCAAATTTTATATACTGGGACATTTATAACAAATCTGGAATATGTCTTTAGGTTTTCTGTGGACATTAAAGTGGCTTTTTGTGACCTGTCTCCCCCTTAATATCTTCCCAAAGTGTAAATTAGAAACTGTCCAGCACAAAATGCAGTTGGACTAGAAACACCCAACAGTGATGTGAAACTCTCAAAAAGTAACAGTCTTAAACTGAGTATTTCAAGGAGTAACATCAATGTTTATTTTTCCTATAACTAAATGGAGAAACTGAAGGACTGAACAATTAAGATTTCCCAACTTCCTTCCGTGGAAGAGAAAAACACTATTGGAAAGAATCGCTTATGATTCCGGTCAGCGTCCATCAGCTCCCTCTCTATGGATTTTTGTAAATCCACCTTATAAAACATGAAAAAGAACTCACATTACTCTCAATGGTATAGGCATCTATTTTGTTTCCTTTGTGGTGATTTAAAAACATATCTGGGTCTGGATGTGTGTGCTCTTGAAACTGCCATTTGTCAACTTTGTTGTTGACATATGACATTTGTAGGGTTTGATTCATGCTTGTCTTAAAAAAAAAAAAGTTTCTTAAAACTGTATGCCTTTATCAGAAGTCTCCCCTGGGCTATTTACAAGTGCCATGGTTACAGTCCTGCGAGACTGATGATATTCACATGCAGGAAACAATGCAAGGAAAACAGGATTTGAACGGCTCCGACTGCACTGGCCCAAGAATTCCAGGAAGTGATTGTACTTTATGAAACCGTCTGTGCTCCGCTAGATTGTCTATAGCTTTTAAGGTCAAGTCCTATCACACTGAGTTTGCAATGCCCTTTGTAACAACGTGGAGTGTTTATGGAGCTGAGTACATGCTGTATTGTTTACCAGGCTATGTGGTTTAAAGGTGCAATATCCCAGTCTGCGGTTCAGGATGGCACTGGGAATCGATCACGGGCTTTCCTGACACGGGCTTGGGATCAGTTCAAAAAGTCACAAGCAACAGCGGCCACGCGACAGTCCAGTGCATGGAGAAAGTCACGAAGCCCGCAGTCTCTGACGGGAGAGCCGGGTGAGATAAATGTGGGGAGCATTCTGAGTTTATGTTCTAAGATTTCTGTGCTTCCTGGTGTGGCCGAGCAGCCTCCCCTTGGAAGCAGAAAGGGGGCTGGTGTACAGTATTCCAAGAGTGCGGAAAGGAGATTGAGACAACAATGGAATTTACTTCTTCATAAGAGCTGGGGGGCGGCCAGCATTCCAGGCCTTGCTCTCGGATACTTTGATTTCTCTGCAGTGCATAATGACTCGAGATGCCTTGTGTGGCTGGAGCCGGTCGGTGGACACTAAATCTCTTTGTAGCTGCCAGACTAGACGTGGCCGACCAGACCCTTGTTTCCTCCCCTCTCATGAAGGACGTTGAACAAACAATACCCCACAGCCATTGTTAAGGATGCTGTGGCAAAGGATCATCTGGGCCTGCATCCTTTCACTTCACACAGACTGCTACCCAGGCTTATGCGAACTGACTTTCTGGCGATGATCACATGCTACGCAACAAAGTCATGGCACCTTAGGGGCAAATGTGGCCTCCCTGTTTTTCAGTACATGAGCTGAATGAACCTCAGTGGGCGATTGTTGATATCAAATCAATCAATGTAAATGTAATGCAGCCTATTCGTTTGTAGGTTAAGTGACTTGCCAGTAAGTGCCATTTCCTCTAGGGTGGAAAATAAATGACATTATGCACCTCAGGATGTATCTGGTTTCACTATGGGGAGTTGTACTTTGTTGCATGTATTTCCTTTACTTTTAAATGCAAAGAGATCCTCAGATTCATCTTTAAATTAATAGGTATCTGTGAACAAAATTGCACAGCTCTCTTTAAGCTTTTTAGTAAAACTTATTTCTTTCAAGTAGGCCCAAGAGAGGGTCATAGTTGGCTGTAATAGTGAGCATCCTGCCTAATAAATGGTTGCTAATTACTGGTCAAAACATACCAAACTAAATAAGATAAAAACAGAGAGGGAGGCAAACCAAAAGAAGCTCTTAAATACAGAGAACAATGGAAGATTACTGGAGAGGTGGGGGGTGGGGAGATGGGCTAAATGAGTGATGGGCATTAAGGAGGGCACTTGTTGGGATGAGCACTGGGTGTTACATCTCAGTGACGAATCACTGAATTCCACTCCTGAAACCATGATTACATTATACTTTAACTAACTTGGATTTAAATAAAATTCAAAGTAAAATAAAAATAGAAGAGCCTTGGGGCGCCTGGGTGGCTTAGTCGGTTAAGCGTCCGACTTTCGCTTAGGTCATGATCTCGCGGTTCGTGGGTTCGAGCCCCGCGTCGGGCTCTGTGCTGACTGCCAGCTCAGAGCCTGGAGCCTGTTTCAGAGTCTGTGACTCCCTCTCTCTCTGACCCTCCCCTGCTCATGCTGTCTCTCTCTCTCCTAGAAATAAATAAAACATTAAAAAAAAATTTAAAAAAAAAAAAAAAATAGAAGAGCCTTCACCATGCACAAAATGGTAGAAAACACAGAGCCCTGTAATGTTGCTTCGGTTTTGGCTTTGGCACTAACTACTAGGAAATTTTACTTCTGGTGTTTATAGGCATTGGGATAATCACTCCCTGAATCTTTGTCTTTTCATCTTCACATGGAGGAGCTTTGAATATGTGATCTCTAAGGGCTTTCACATCTATAAAGACAGAATCTGAACATTTGGCCACTGGAAAAGAAGATTCTATGGAGGGGGAAGGTGAAGGCATCCTGGAGAAAATAGGAGAATAGAAAAAAGCACATATGGGAAAAAGAACCAGGAACAAAATTTTGAGGATTAATCCTGCTGTAAGAAAAAAAATAATACTTGGTACTTTATGTTTGAAGAGCACTTTTTAAAAAAGGACTCCAACCAAAAAAAAAAAAAAAACAAAAAACAAAAACAAAAACAAAAACAAAACAAACAAACAAACAAAACAACTCCACATTCATTAAATCCTCAGAAAAAGCCTGGGAGGTTGATATGATGATTTTCAATTCATGAATAAGGAAGCTGAGCCTTGCTGAAGGTACATAGTGTTGAAGGCTTGCATGAAAAAACCCAAGCAAAACTTTCAGGACCCAAGACCAGGGCTCCTTAAACAGTCCAAATGAAAGGGCAGTGGTGGTGCCTTACGGGGAAGGATTGCAATTGAGAACATGTCTATTCTTGGTTCTCCTTTCTGTATCATGTTATATTTTCTCGATGTTTCACGTGACAAAACGCAAAAGGCCATCGGCCCTTTGTAAGAACACTTTCTGATTTTAACTGTGCTAATTTTATTTTTCACCCTGTTAAGACATGCACACATGGAAAAGAAAAGAAATTATGGACCTATTTATTTGGGATATATCCTGCCTAAGAGAAATATATACATTAGAGATTATGAAAACCATTTTTTGTGCCCTAAATGCTCTCAGCACATTACCAGGTGATATAAATAAATATTAATTGCTTCGTTTATTCAATACATATGCAGTTAGAGCTAACAAAAGCATTAAGTACTATATATATGAATACAAAATATGTGAGGTGCAAAAATGCAGTTTTTGTAGGGGAAAATATAGTTTGCAATTCCTATATTCGAAAAGAGGAAATTTTAATTTTAAAAATTAAATGACCTTGATACCGATTCTAAGAAATTAGAAAAGGAGCAAGAGAACAAATCCAATGAAAGAAGCAGGAAAGAAGTAATATGAATACGTGCAGAAGGACATAAAACAGCAACATTTCAGATAAATATTCAAAAAGCTACAGGTTGTTTGCAAAGGCAAAATTCTGGTAGATTTATCAAGATTTATCATAAAGAGAATATGCAAACAAATAGCATAGGCATAAAAAATGAGAAATAAATACACAGATGTTTTAAAAGAAATAAGAAATATTATGAACATCTTTAAGCTAATATGTTAGTAAACTAATGAAGTATATGAATTTGTAGGAAAGAGAATCTTTTAAAAATTACTTAAGAGGAAACAGAAATCCCTTCCTTACAAACTAGAAATGTAATGGAATCTGTAGTTTAAAATCTCATAAAGGAAATACCATGGCAGATTATATTACTTGGGAATTCTACCAAATGTTTTTTATACAGACTCTTCTAAACAATAGAAAAAAATGGAACACTTCCTACCATATTTCATGAGACTTATACCAGCTCAGCACAAAAACTAGCTAGGAGCAAAGCAAAGCATGGGAAATTATAAGTCGGGATTATTGCCATTCACTACATTAACCAGTTAAAGGAGATAAGCCACGTAATTACACCAAGAGAAGCAAAAACTTGCCCAATGGTATTCAATAACCATTCCTGATAAAAATTCTTGGCAAAGTAAGAAGAGGAGACAGTGTCTTTAACTTGATGAAGGAGATCTGTAAAATCCAGAGCAAACATCGTACATAATAGTAAAAAATTGAAACTCTTTCTTCCAAAATTATGAGCAAAACAGAGATGACCCTATCGCCACTTCTTTTCCACATAGACGTGAAAGTTCCAACCATCACGGTAAAACATAAACAATCAATTCATCAAATCCATCCATCAAGAATTCGAAAGTTCAAGAATTGAAAAGAACGGAACAAATGTTTTGTTATTAATAGGTAATGGGAAAACCCAAAATATCAAAAGATGAATTATTTTATTTGTAAATTAGTAACAAGTCAATTAGCAAACAAAATTCATTTCCAGCTATGTTCAGATACAAAAGGTATTTTAAAATACCTTCTACAGGGGTGCCTGTGTGATTCAGTCAGTTAAAGTCTGGCTCTTGATTTTGGCTCACGTCATGACTTCACAGTTCATGGGTTCAAGCCCCGTATCAGGCTCCAAGCCGATGGTGCAAAGCCTGTCCGAGATTCTCTCTCTCTGCCTCTCTCTCTCCCTAGCTCTAAAAAGTAATTAATTAATTAGTTAATTAATTAATACTTTTAAAGTAAAATACCTTTTATGCTGAGTGAAATGAAATCAGTCAGAGAAAGAGATATCATATGTTTTCACTCATACGTAGAACTTGAGAAACTTAACAGAGGACCATGGAGGAGAGGAAGGGGAGAAAACTAGTTACAGAGACAGGGAGAGGCAAACCATAAGAGACTCTTAAACATGAGAACAAACTGAGGATGGATGGGTGGGTGGGGAGACGCGAAAATGAGTGATGGACATGGAGGAGGGCACTTGTTGGGATGAGCACAGGGTGTTATATGTAAGCCAGGTGGACAATAAATTATATTAATAAATAAACAAATAAACAAATAAATAATAAAATGCCTTCTACAAAAACAAGAAATGATATAAAGTTCATAAATACATAGGAACAAATCTAACAAAACATACACAAGGCATGCATAATTAGAAGGCTTTTCAGAGTTCATTAAAGAACTCAATTAATGGAAAAGTGCACCATGTCCTCAAGATACCCACAGTCATATCATAAGGTTGCCAATTCTCCACAAAAGGATCTAAATAGTAAATATGATTAGAATAACAATTTCAAAAGGTTTATTTTTGAAATTTACCTAGCTGATTTTGAAATTTACATAACAGAATAAAAGGAAAATGGACAACTTATATCCTCCCAGGGAAGGAAAATAAAAAGAAGGAATCTGTATTTTTAGATATAGAGACTCATGTAAAACTATACTAATTAGGATACTAACAATATGACATTGCACACTACTTAACAAGTAGATCAAAGGAAGGGAATGGAGAACTTAGAAGCAAACCCACATATAAATCGGAAACTCAATTTATAACAGAAATGATATTAGAGATCAATAAAAAAGATAGACTTTAATAAATAGTATATTCAAAAAAGTTTAAAGATTTTTTTTAAGTAATCTCTATACCCATTGTGGGGCCTGAACTCACAACGCAAAGATCAAGAGTCTCATGCTCTACTGACTGAGCCAGCCAGGTGCCCACTATGTTCAAATTTTTTAAACTGAAATTACACCCCTTTCTCACAGTATACACAAAAATCAAATTCCACAAGGATTAAAGAAATAAATGTGAAAATCAAACGTATAGAATCCCAAGAGGAGGTATCTATAAACAGAACTTAAAATTCACAAACCCTAAATAACAGGATTGAGGAATTCAAGGACTTTAAAGTTAAGAACAGTTTCTTTGTCCAGTGAGCCCACCAAGAGAATAAAAATAATTAGCTTTGGAGTGAGAAAACATAATTACCCCATATATAATTTACAAAAGTAAATAAACTCCACCAAGTAAAAATTTTGAATCAATTCATAAGAAAAAGAGAAATAACCCCATCGAAAAATGGGCAAAAGACCCAAAAAGTAATTCCAAAGAAAAGCAAACACACATGGCCTGTAATAAACACACTAAAAGATGTTCAGCTTCTTCAGTAATCAGAGAAATGCAAAGACAAGATTACAACGAGATTTCATTCCATGTGTACCAGATTGAAGAAAGGAAAAAATTGGAGGACATTAGCACGTGTTAGAGAGGATGCTGACCAATGGAAACTCGCATCTATGTCTGGGCAGGACGGTGGGGTTTAAATGTGTACTACTACTTGGAAACCAGTTTGGAATTACCTAGAAATTTGAACATTCATACTTTAGGACCCAGTAATCCACTTCTAGTGGAATGATATATGCACCAGGAGACAAGTACCCAAAAATTCACATCAGTGTTCTTTGCAATGGTCTCAAACTAGAAAACATTCAAATATCAGCCAAAATCAGAACAAACTAAAATGTGCACCAAAGCAGGAGAAATGAAATCACGTGAAGGAATACTACACAGCAGTGAAAAATAGTGAGCTCCAGACACAAGCATCAATGTGGAACGATTCTTAAAACATAATATTGAGCAAAAGAAGTCAGTCCTAGGGAAGTATAAATACAGCATTTCCTTGATATAAATTCCCCCCCAAAGTCAAAACTAAACTATAGTCTGTTTAGGGATGTAGACATGAATGTTAAAACAACACACGCACACACACAAACACACACACACACACACATCCTTATATATAGACATACACATGGATATATATTTTTTAAAGCAGGAAACGATTAACACAAAATTCAAAATAGTGGTTACCTCTGATGGGTTGGAGGAAGCAATGGAAAGTTTCACATGGGAGAATTTAAACTATAAGTTATGTTCTATTGCTAAATCTGGGTGGTAGAAGTGTAGGTATTCATCTTATTGTAATCCTTTACAGGACAGGTATACTTTAGACACATCTGTGTATGGATGATACACCTTGTAATAAAAATAAATAAGTCTATGCTTACCTTACCATTCATGCCCACAAACACTTCAAAATATCTTATTCTTTGCCACTGGATCATTTTGAAGGAAATGTTTAGAAAGCCCTGTCTTAATCAGCGTAATCGATAAGCTTTCAGGTTTGGCTGGATGAGATACTAGATCATGAGAAAGGGCCCTAATTGCCAGGGAAGGGAGTGAGAGGTAAGAGACAGGAATTAGTGGGCACCATTGCCAACATGCTTCACATAGTTAGTAATTTTGCCCGACACAGTCCCTGCCTACAGAATTGCCAAAGTGGGAAATTCTACATCAGTCACCACTTCCTTGGTAACATAAGTTGTTCATGTAAATTCTGCATCATGGAAGGCTGAATATTAATCACAAAATAGAAGGAAATGGAAAACAAAGACGGGGCCCAAGAAGTGGAACGCAAGAGCTGGGGTTTCTCCTTAAATTTCCCTTACACACGTGTCAATGCTGTCCTCGGTTAAGTACTTGGAAAACACGTCATGTTTTATGGGGGGGTCCCCTAAAAAAGAAGAGTTTATTCTCATACTAGAAAGAATGGCAGTGTTTTCATTCCTTATTACATGATAGCACCATCTGACACCAGAAGGGAGAGGTCTTGTTTAGAGAAACACACATGTTTGTAAAACTAAAAAGAAAAGCTGAGAATAACAGAAAATTAAAATGGGGACTTACCTCTGGGAAGAGTGGCGTGATCACTGAGATTTAGCAGGTAAGTAGGGCAGTTCTAAAACACTGGCAATGTTCAATTTCCTAATCCAGCTCATGGGTATGTGGCCTTTCCTTTTACTGTTATTCTTTAAGCCATGCATAAATATTTTTTAATCTCTTTTCTACACTTTATAAATTTCCCAGTACAGATGTATTTGTTTTATTTTACCCAAAGGTCTATTTAGATGCCAAAAACAAAAAGCTGAGATAAACAGGGAGCCCCCAAAGAGTAGGTACAGAATCTAGGTGGCCAGTGTGAGAGAGATTTTGCATGTGCTCCTATACTCATGTCAGGCTCAGACTTTTAAATACACACTTTTCATAGGAGACATTTTAAATGCTTTCCTCCTGACCCAGACAAGTCACAAGCATTCTCTGGGATGCTACGGGTTGACTGAAAACAGAAAGGAATAGCAGAAGAAAAGCCACTGAGTTTCCCTGCCAGAAGCAATTCGAGAAGGATTCCAAGAGTATCATGTCAATAGATGTAGAACAACACTGAGTCAGCTAGATCGCTGCCTGAAAATAAGGTGACTGTGTATGCCAGGTTGCTTGATGTGGCCGTAGCTATGTCGTCTGTCCCAGAATAATTTTTGTCAGTGTGCCCCTTTGCTCTCAAAAGCATCCTAGTAAATTAAGTGGCCATCCAGTACATAAAGGAAAAAATGTAATGGTGCTATGGGAGGTAAAGGGCTCATCCAGGAAGACTTCGTGTTTTGCTTTTGTTTTTGTTTTTATTTAAGAGAGAGAGAGGGACAGAGAGAGAAAGAGTATATGAGCAGGGAAGAAGGCAGAGGGGGGAGAGAGAAAAAGAGAGAGAGAGAGAGAGAGAGAGAATCTCAAGCAGGCTCCACACTCAGCACAGAGTCTGACACAGGGCTTGATCACTCAACGCTGGGATCATGACCTGGGCTGAAACCATGAGTCAGATGCTCAACCAACTGAGCCATCCAGGCACCCTCATCCAGGAATATTTTATAAAAGGGAAGAATCTGGAGCTTAGAGGCTAGGCTGTAACTGGCAAAAAAAAAAAAAAAAAAAAGGAGAAAACTTTTTAAAAAAAGAAGAGGGAGAAGGAGATCTGTATGAAAAAGAAAAAGAAATGCACAAAGAAACAGAGAACGGAGACCGAGAACGAACTGGTGGCCACCAGAGGGGAGGGTGGGGGACGGGCAAATAGGTGAAGGGGGTTAAGAGCTACAAACTTCCACTTGTAAAGTTAAGTCAGTCAGAGATGAAAAGTACAGCATAGGGAATAGGGTCAATAAGACTGTCCTAACTTTGTATGGTGACAGATGACAACTACACTCTGGTGAGCGTTCGTAACGTACAGACTTGCCTAATCACCATGTCGTCTGCCTGAAACGAAAACAATATGCGTGTCAACTGTACGTCAATAAAAATAAATAAACAAACAAACAAAGAAATAGGAAACAAAAAGGAAATGCAAGAGGAGTAGCTCTGATTTCCTGGACCAATGTTTCTTCTGCTTTGAGCTTCTCAAGAGCATCCCTGTGCTTCTTACCCCCTCGATTCCCTTTCCATCTGAGATGAAAGACACCAAGGATCGGAGTTGACTGAGTGATTAGAGAAGAGTTCACATCAAGCCCTCCACTGCGTCTGTGGAAGAAACGCTGGAAGCTTCCACCCCGTTCTACTCAGGAGAGCTTGTGACCTGTGTTCTTGTTATTCCCCAATACACATTCTTGTGGCTTTGTCAGTTAATGGAATTCTGGAATTTATGAGCTTTCCTCTCTTGACCCTTTGAGCTGAATTTATCAACATTCTCCAATTTTATTAACAAAAGAAAAGAAATTATTTTAGGTGCGATGACCACAGAAGGCTGAAACCAGACCCTCCCTAATGTGTTGCAACTTCGCAAAGCGGTCCTGTGAGGCCACTTCTTCCGACATGTGGTCTCAGCTCATAAGTCATTGTTTTGCAAACCTTGTCCTAAGAGGGTCAAGTCACAAGGTTTTTGCGGGGTTTTTTCTTTAAAAAATATCAATTTGCATTAAACCATATGGTGAATAATAGCTTATAGCAAAGAGAGGGAGGTACCGAGAGATAAAACAGAGTAAGGAGTGAGCAGAAATGACGAAAGGTCACATCGAAGCTGGAAAGCTACAAGTTACAGCAATTTCTTTTTCTTTTTCTTCCTTCATCTTTTCTTTCTAAACAGTGGCTGGATCAGGAGGGGTTGAGATCTGACGGTGGCTCCAGATGCAATATCTCTGCAGATTTGTGGATGAAGAGAAGAGGACTAGGAACAGCTAGGAAACCCTTCGGGGAAGGAAATTCAAATGAACAGGCTTCAGTATCCCACAGGCATACCCAGCCTTGGGTGTATCTCAGCCTCCAGGCACCTCAGGAAAAACACAAAGAGTGAGGTGAGTAGAAGAAAAGCAATTTTATTTGACTCAGGAGAATGAGTAGAGAGACAAACCCAGGTTCCCAGCTTTGGAATCAGACACTCCAAGGAGGGGAAAAAAATGTTATTTGCTAATTTATTCATTGACTGATTTATTCAAAATGAATATCAGCACCCAAGTCTTGGTTTAGTGACAAGGGAAAACGTTACTGCTCTCAGGTATGCTAAACGCTGGGTATCAATTTCTTGAGTATAGAAAGATCACTCAGAATTATTCTAAAATGCTGCACCATATTTAAGAAAGCAAAAAGACTCACACCAAAGCTTAAGCAGATTCACGCCAACTCTAATGGGTTAGTAAACATCATCAGTCATGTCTTCACTTTTCTGGGTTTCAAGGCTGCCACTTTTTCTACATGGGCAACTCAGTTCTCCCCTCTAGTATCTGTTTAAAAAGAGAAAGAAGTCAGGAGTCCTATGTTAAACTGTCTCTGGATTCCTTGTGGCAAAAGTGTTGAGATTTATGACTATAAAGAATGATGACAAAACAACATACAAGAATTTCTCCCCATCAACACTGACTGCAATAAATGTCACAGTCATGAAGATTTGAGAGATGGAAGCTTTTCAGTAAAGTAAAAGGTATTGACAGAATTGAACTTGGAACAAGGAAGAGAGGCATATAATGTGTGTTTTAGAATATAAATGTCCGCCATATACATACTTGTTCAATCCTCATTAAGGCACTCTGCCAAGTATTTTTTCCCACTCCTTTTCCAAATAATAGGTGAGGTCTGCTCTTTCCCAGAATGGAAAAGGTGGTGATGGCAACTTCCCTTCAAGAAACTAGCTGAGTCTCTTAGTTGGGATGCCAAAGGGAAGCCATCCAGAAAGAAAGTTTCCAAGTATTGACACGGGATTTTTCTCTTGAACATTCAAGCTCACTTGTCTTTCTAGACAACTTTCAACATCTCCCCTTTTTAAAGCAAATCCACTTGGGAGGAGTCTTCCTTTTAAACGTTGTTGACATCTGGATTAATTTTGAAGTGATGTCTCGGTAGATATTAGTACATAGTCAGCCGAGAACAAGGATGACTCTTGTTCTCAGTGACTGATGAGTATGGATGTGAAGGTGGAAGAGAGATGGCGAAGACTTCAGGAGACAGAAGGCAGTAGAAGAGAAGAGGGGAGGAGAGGACAAGGAAGCTTAATTTCTCAGATTTAAAACTTTTATCTGAACTGGCTCTGGTCACTCTAGGAATTAGCTCACATAAGGCCATGCAATTCCCAGTCATCTGGCAAACCTTTATTAAACACCTGGTATGTTCCAGACACTCAATTCAAGTCTAGGGATTCAGGAGTGAACAAGACATGGAGATGACTTCTACCACAGACTATATCCCAGAGGAAATTACATCTACATTGAGCCTTGAAGAATGAATTCACAAGAGAGGCAGGTAGCCAGATGCGGCCATGTGTGACTTCCAGTTCAAAGGGACCCTCAAGCATTGCTTACAATTCTTTCATTTTTCCTCAAAGTCTCTATGCTTTATCTCCTGGAGCCTTCAATACTGTTTCCTCTATACTTACTGTCAGGAGACCACCTAGGCTCCTGTTTCTCAGAGAAAGAGGGGCCACCATTCATGAAGTCTTCAATTTCTCTCCATCATCACTCATCCCTAACTCCCCATTCCCACCTAAGATGAGATGAGTCTTACAGGAAAATGTATTCGTCCCCCTTCCTTGATGTAACCAAGGCTGTCTTCAATCACTGAAACCTGTACCTTTTATATCTCTTCTAGAACCTATGATAACATTGTCTCCGACCTTTCTTGTGCCTCCATCTTATTTCTTAGCCCTAGTTCAGCATGAAAAACGCTCAGCTTTTCTCCCTCTTAAAAGCAAACACACACACACACACACACACACACACACACACACACTCACAAACATTTATTAAAACAATTCCTATCTGGTTTTCCCCTACCTGTACTTCTATTGTTTTATTACTCTCCTCATTTACAAATCAATGAATTCTTAGCAATTCTCAACCTAATTGACCTTTCTGTCCTATTAGACATTACCTTCTCTTCCTTCTTGCAAAGCCCTCCTTTCTAAAATATTAACTCCTTCCCAGTTCTTATATCTGTCTAATTATTCCTTCTAGAGATCTTATCATTCTCTATCCTTTAAGTATGTGTAGTCCCAAGCATTCAGATCTTGATCTGCTTCTCATCCCATTAGCTATCCCAAGTAGTTTTATTCATTTTTAGAGCTTATTCTCTCTGACTTCCCATGCCCAACCAACAGTAATTTCTACTAGATCTCTCTTCCTTATACTTATCAGTTCTAACCTATATCCAACGTTCTGTCATTACTCAGTGTTGGCCATCCTCATCTCTCACCTTATTAAGGCATCTCTGCCTCTCTTCTGGTAACACTCCAATTCTTCTTCCACAGTTTTCCAGAAAGATCTTTCTAAGTGGTAAGTTTTATTTTGTTCTCCTGTGTAAACACTGGGCTGCCCCCTCATTGCCTTCAGGATAAAGTTCAAATCCTTCTGAAAAGGATAAAGTTCAAATCCTTCTGAAAATTCTCATTGTGACACAAAGACTCCTTTAAGATCAGTCCCAATCTACTTTTCTAATGTCTCTCCCCTTCTTTCTACTCCAGGCACACACCTGGGGAAAATTTTCAACACCCTTCAACCACACCATGGTTTGTACCCCGCATGCCTTTGCTTCTACTTAAATTTGAGCCTGGAATACCTTACCTGAATTTCTCCACATAGAAAAATTATACTTGTTCTTCAAAATACAAAAAATAATTACATCTTGTACAAAGCATTTCTTTCCTCTTTTTTTTCTTTTTTTGAGAGTAAGAGAGCAGGGGGGTGACAGAGAGAGAGGGGAGAGAGAAGAAATGCCAAACAGGTTCCACAGTGAACCATGAGATCATGACTTGAGCCAAAGTCAAGAGTCAGGTGCGTAACTGACTGAGCCACCAAGGCACCCCTGCAAAGCATTTCTTGATATTCCTCTTTACTCCCTCTACCCTACAAAAACACATTTCCCAGGCAAATTTAGTTACTGTTTCTTATTTGCTCCTATAATATTTTATTCATTACACTACTTATAGCTCTTGCCATATTGCTTCATGATCATATGATAATTGTGTTTATTTTAGGAATTCAAGGCCCTAACACATCAAGTTAAGGACAGTTAGTGTCACAGCTAGAGCAATAATGATCTAGAACACTCAAGCGGGTGAGCCATCTCATATCCTATGCTGTGTAGTCAGTATCATCCAGCTGGAGGGGAAAGTAGATCCGATAACCTCTGAAAGCATGTGTACTACCATGGTTCTTTGGACAACTTCATTTACCATCGTTTCACCACAGATTCCACATAGCTGATGGCTTTGTTTTCTAAAGCCTCCCTGAGAACAGCAGCAGGAAAAATAGCATCTCTCTTACCGCATCATAGGCGCCATTATTAAAGGCGACATCTTGATGGCATTCAGGCTTGCTCTCATTGCCCAATACTTGGATGAGCAGAATGACATTTTTAGGGCTGTTCCATGAGCAGAATCATTTTGAAAAGGGTCACAGGGGTTGGGCTTTCCAATAGGTGGTTTACTGTGGTAGACAGAGTAGTAGCAATGAATTTATTGTGTATTATTGACCTATGAGTTCAAATGAACTTTCTTAAGATCAATCCAAATAAGAGAATGCTTCTGGGGTGCCTGGGTGGCTCAGTTGGTGAAGCGTCTGACTTCAGCTCAGGTCTTGATCTCACCGCTCGTGGGTTCGAGCCCTGCACTGAGCTCTGTGCTAACAGCTCAGAGCCTGGAGCCTGCTTCAGATTCTGTGTCTCCCTCTCTCTCTGCCTCTCCCCCACTCATAGTCTATCTCTCTCTCAAAAATGGATAAATGTTTAAAAAAAAGTTTTTAAAAAGAGGGTGCTTCTGAAGTCCAAGGAACTTTTTCTTTTCTAGAATGAGAATTGAAATAGAGATGCAGCTACAAACCCAAGAGAAAATTTAAGCCAAGTATAGGTACTGGAAAACCCAAGTGAGCATCTACCATGAACCAGTTAAGCGAAATATAAACAGACACGTGACTGTGCAAATATCATTATATGTAAAGAATTTAAGCTCCGTGAATAAATTCTTAGACAAAATTCTGTCAAGTCACAGTTTTGGTTGCTTAAAAGAGAATGAAAGTTGTGAGCCTCATGGTAACAATATGTGCTACATACAAAATGGTAGCAGTTCAACTTTGAAAGTTTGCCCTGTTCTTTTGGGGAGGGAATGGAGTGAAGGATGTAAAAAAAATTGGTCTGAAAGTTGGAAGGATCTTAGGTCTCCTATTGCAGTTCTGCTTACATGACTTTGAGAAGACAGCCATCTGGTGCCTCGCAGTCTCCAGTACAGTGTGGATGAAACATCTGGTTCACAAAAAGACCTAGATGAAGTACGATAAGTGAAATGGTAGTTGCCATGGTTGTTAGAGGCCACACACTATAAGGCCAAGGTTATTTTCATCTCTATTGTATATTATTCATTCATTCAGCAATAGTCACTGAGCACTCACTCTGTGTCAAGCGCTATTCTAAGTGTGGGGATGAGTAGAGAACAGAAGAGACCAAAAAAATCTCTTCTTTTAAGAACAAACATGGAATGGAAGAAGAGAAAAGCAAATAAAAGAAATAAGCTATATATTGGAAGATGGCAGATTGTATGGAGAAAAATCAAGGGAAGGGGGACCGGGAAGTCTAAGGTTGGAGGTGGATTCCAACTTTGGTGGCCTGCTGGTCTGGGAAGACCTCACTGAGAGCAACTGTTGAAAAGCACCTGAAGAAGTAAATGATATGAGTTGCAATCGTGAAGATATCTAGAAGAAGAGCATCTGTAGCGGGGGTGGGAGAAGGGGGCACATATGTGAGGGATTTGAGATGGGAACATGACTCTGTGTTCAAGGAGCGGTGGAAAGGTCAAGGTGGCCGGCTGAAGGGAGTAAGATCGGAGTTTGCAGGAGACCATAGAAACAGAGCCATATAGACCATTAGAAGAATTTGCCTCTCTGAGAGAGATGGGCAGCTACTGGGGGCTTTAATTAGAAGAGACACATGATCTGACTTACACCTTAAAGGTATTCCTCTGGCTGCTGTTTTGAGAATGGATTTGTGGGAAGGTGCCCTGGTAGGAGGCTGTTGTAGTAATGCAGTTCCTGATTAGGACATGAAGGTAGCAGTGGAGGCAGTGAAAAGTGGTCAGACTGAGTGTATTTTATAGGTAGAGACCACAGGATTTACTACTGGAATGAACTTGGAGTGATAGAAAGAAAGGAGTGGAGATTGACAGCATGACTATCATCCTGGCAAATGGAAGAATGTACTGGCCATTATGATTTTACTGGTGTGAAACTAGTTCAGTCTGGGGGAATATAAGGTAAATAATTAACGTGATCTCTTCTTCTACATGTGTGTATATCTTTCCAAATGGTAACAGTATGAATACTCAAGAAGTTTTAAAGACTTTGATGGAAAGAAGTTATGTAATAATTATAAATGTATATATTTATATATATATAAAGCTATATATAGCTTTAAAAGTCTCACTTGATCCTAACAAAATATCTGTGATTTGAAAAGGTTTTGTAAAGAAAAGATCTATGTTGAGGGGCACCTGGTTGGCTCAGTCTTTTGAGCATCTAACTCATGATATCAGCTCAGGTCATGATTCCAGGGTCATGGGGCCCTGAGCTGATGGTGGAGCTTGCTTGGGATTCTCTCTCCCTCCCTCCCTTTCCCTCTCTCTCTCTCTCTGCCCCTCTTCTTCTTCTCTCTCTCTCTCTGTCTCCTTCTTTCAAAAAAAAAAAAATAGTCCATGGGAAAGGTCCACTGTTATTACCCAGATTTTACAAATGAAGAAAATGAGGCCCTAAGAAATTGTCAGGCCATTAGGATCCAGTTCTGATTCCTTCTCCAGGGAAATTTTGCTATAAACATTGTCTCGCTGATCACATTAAGCCCATGCATGTTACTTGCATAATAACAGTAATGATTTCTTTACGGAAGGGCTCTTGTGTTCTAACAATGAATGAACCCCTCATCTAAACACTACAAATTGCTATGATAAGACACAACATATTACCAGGTGTTTTTCTGTTCTTTAAATCCTACCTCCCCATCCTTCAAGTTAGGAAGTCTTTAATCTGCTGCTTTGTCATGCCATATGTATCAAAGCTAAACTGTGAAGGTTGACTTGAAATGCAAATACTATTTTAACACCTTTCCGGCAAATACTACTTCTTGTACTGATGCTGGAGAATGTGATATCCGTGGGTTGCAGAGTTCAGTTATTTCTCGTTTTCAACTGTCTCTGCTTTGCTCTCCTAGAATGTTCTGAAGGCTGCAAGTCATGCTAGAAGAGAAAGTTTATAACAATTTGTATTTCCTCTGCTGTGGGGCAAAGAAAACCTTAAATGTCGGTTTTATAGTCTTCTGCACCCTCAGGGGAATTTAGGTATGCAGCGCTTTGGCTGAGATAGGAAAGAACAAGCTCAGAGGTGGGGGCTGCTGCTTAAAATGCTCCTTTGTTTCATTTTTTTCCTGTTATTGTATATGAAACTTTGAAACCATCCTGACTTTCCATTCCAGAGGCAGAGGCCAGCCCAGGTACCAATAGCCGGGACTGCTTAGATTGAGGGGGGTATGGGGTTACTGGCTTTCATGGGGCTCCGAGTGAAAGCAGAGGGGGCTTCATGAAGACATTTCCACCGTGAGATGCAGATGTCTGCCTGTTAGGGTAAGCTGTAATCCTTTGTCACCTTTGCGTGAAGGGTGTCCTGTAAGAACCTTCAACAAGGGAGATTTCAAGGTTAGATACAAGCAAGCATAAAGCAGGATACTAGTCCCCCCCCTCCCCCAGATTGAGTGGAGACTCAAAGGCTATGGATTCTTAAACTCAGTCCGTTTACTTGCTTTGTAAGCCAGGCGAAGTGTCTTTCAACTCCTTCTGCCCCCATGTCTCACCTACTGGATGCTAGATGCCACAGATGTTATGTAAATACACAGATATCATCATTTCTTGGAAAATAAGTACTTTGTTTAGCCAACAGGGCTCTCTTTTCTGTACAGTAGGGTGTGAATCAGCGCTCCTGGGTTTCACTCCAGAATTGTTGAAGATAATTCTGAAGATGCTATGGAAAAGACACTTTGTTTGATTTTAGGTACATTATCCAGTGATTGTGCAGAACTTTGGGAAGATCTCTTTTATTGTTCTTTTGGACAAATTACTCTGACGTGATGAACTTAGAGATCTTCTGGGCTGACCATGTCTACCACGTTGAACAGCAAATTTCACCTTCACTTGGGGGGTTTATATTCCATTCTCTCACCTACACCCCCTTCCTCCATCACACACACACACACACACACACACACACACACACACACGATACCTCCTCCTACTGGCCATTTACCTGGCTTATCTCTGATTTGAGGGATGTCAAAATGCCTTCTGCTCCCCCATTTATGCACCCCTAAGCTTTTCTCCTGTTATGCCATTGAACCCTGCTTTTAAATTGGAAAGGAGAAAAGTCCAACATACTCTCTTGTTGCTGATAGTGTCAAACTCGTGTTACAAGTGTGCATGCTGGGTCTGAGTCCCAGCTCAGTCACTCACTAAATGTGTGCTGTCTCTGGGGCTCAATTTCATCCTCTGTTAAATGGTGACAGTAACAGTTCGGGCCTCACAGGGTTTGCTGTGGGAAGTAAAGGTGATAATAACACAAAGTGCTTAAAATCTTGCCTGATACATAATAAACACACAATAAACACAGCTTTTACGACGATTATTGGTTAGTCATTCTCCAGCTAGAAGAGGAAGGTACGCAGTGTTGGAGAAGAGACAGAGAAAACCATATATTTGCACCAACCATTTATGAGTGTTCAGCTTAACTTTTATTTGGCTCTTGCTGATGGTAAATTTTAAGGGTTTGTGAGAGCAGTCTTAAAGACCCGTCCAATCCATCTGTTACTAATGACTGGAGTGACCTCTAGTGGTCCCTTTATCATACTAGGGGGAAAAAAAAGACCCAACTGAAAAGCCACTACTAGCATCGGCTGTTTACTGTGTTGCTTGTAAACTCAAAATTCACAAATTGCTTAAAAGGAAACTAACGTAGCATTGGAGTTGACTGATTTCCTCATGAAAACGTTAACGTCCACAGAGTAGTTTGAACAACCCCTTCTGAACATGACCACACCCTCCCTACCATTTGGCTTTGTTTCCATTCCTCCTGAACCAGGAGAGCCGTTCATTCACCTTCAATTAAAACGACTTAGTTGCCTCGCATGTGCCGGACCCTGTGCTAGACAGAAAGGGATTTATGAAGATGTAAAATGTCCAGGCTTCTGCCCTGAAGGAGCTCCTTCCTGAGTAAAGGGATTGGGAAAGAATTTGAGAAGGAGGAAAGCACTGAAAAGAAGTGTCTGCTTCTCAGAATGTACTAAAATAGATGTCAGCACAAAGAATTATCACCATTTGATGCTTTCTGAAATTGTAGACAACCTCTCTTTTTCTGACATGGGAAGAAACGGGCCCCTTTAAATAAAGAAGGCAGAAGAGAGTGTGTGTATCCACTGAGATACAAGAGAATTCTCTCCCACGGGCTGCGAAGTATTGCCGGACAGTAGAGCCAGGGTGCGAAAGAAAGAAAGAAAGAAAGAAAGAAAGAAAGAAAGAAAGAAAGAGAGAGAGAAAGAAAGAAAGAGAGAAAGAAAGAGAGAAAGAAAGAAAGAGAGAAAGAAAGAAAGAGAGAAAGAAAGAGAGAAAGAAAGAAAGAGAGAAAGAAAGAAAGAAAAGAAAAATGCTCTGCTCTGCTGTTTTTAAAATCCATATTAAATAAAGCAAATTCAGACTTCAAATACCATTTAAAGAAGTCATTTTAAATCTGTTGTGTTATTAGTGATTCTAGCTCACTGAGGTCCTGGGTAATTCTACTTTCAGATAAACTTGCTCCTTTCTATAAAAGCACTGCATTAAAGAAGCAAGTAAAGATGATATCTTTTTATGCCTTGATATAAATTTTCATGTAGCTAAGTTCACAAGTTGGAAAAATATTTTGTCAGATCCCATTTTACCTTGCAGAAGATTGGCATTGAACACTACTCTGTGTCTAAAGAAGTCAGAACCCCCAAAAGAATGCCAGTGCTCTTATAAAATATCCACCATTTAGTCATTTTTATTTGTGGACTATATGAAGCTAAGGAATATTTTTAGCTATATGTGAAAAGTATAATTGTCTCTTATTTCTCTAGTCACTCTTCATGAAGACTTTGGTGATGTCTAGGTGACAAGCTAATAGCGTGACAAAGAGCTCTTCAGGCTTAGCAGAAAGTTAGAAATTATTCAAGCCTGATTCAGACTAAAGACCACAAAAAGAATTCACGAAACATCAAATCCCCCTTGTAACAACTTTACTTGGCAATGGTGGTAGGGGGTTTGCTTCAAAGACGTTGCTGCTGGAATTTTCCCGAATCCCTAGGTTTAATCATTGGGAATCTTGTTCCATTTCTTTTTATGGCTTCTAGTCAGTCTCATTTATGTTCCTTCTCATGTCCTGGGAGTACAGACATCGCTGGTGAGGAGCACACACGAAATTTTGTCATTAAAACTTATTTGTTGAGTTATTCCTATTTATGTTTGCTTTTTTCTCTGTATTCTTCATTTCTAGCTATAGTTCTCTGTTCTCTTTTATTCTTTATTCTATTGACTTATCATCTTTATTCCTAGCTGGTCTTCCATTTAAATAAACTTTAAGACATTCAGTAAGATGTGCTGTGTCTGATGAGGGTCTAGAATAGGAGAGAACAAGCAGTTCGTGAAGAAACATTACGGGGAAGATTGATAGGAAAAAACCCAAGTTGAAAATTATAACATTACCTGCACCTGGGGAGTCTTTGCTTTCTCACTGTCAAATTTTGTGGACTCAACTTTCTTATTTGCTTTACATTTATAACTATATTTATAATCTAGCAGTCCTTCATAGGCAATTAATATTCTTAGCCAACATCGAGTGGTGATTTGCTCACAGCTAAACGGCTTATGCTTTTCTAAGCATCTGTACTAAGTATTTGGCTGATATTAGTTTATTTGCTATATTGCTTTTAGTTATTTGGCCTTAAATATTGTCACTTAAAGCAACTATCAGCACATATCTAAAACATATAAAAGAGCTGTGTTGGCAGCACAGATTTAAAGATAACTTTTCATGCTAAATGGGAAAATCTAGGACATCTGGATATGTGGTTTGGACTCCAGAAAAATAATTAAACTGGATGAGGTTTTTATTAGAAAAGTGTTAGGGCTTATTGGGGACATACCTCTGCTCTGTGAAGTGTAAAAGCAGAGGTAGCTTCAAGAAGCTTCAAAAATATTGGGAGATACAATCATTATAACGATGCCTTTGAATCTTTGCAGGCTAGCGTGTTCTTTCATGCCATTCCGTTTTATCCATATGCCATTTGCTTCATCTCCCTTGCAGTATCCTCAACAGGTTGAAGGTTTTTTTGGTCCCTTGGCTAATTGTTTATCTCAGCAGTTTGCTGCCACCTAGTGTCCAGTGTGGAGTGCCATGCATTAAATCAGATTTGGTGACAAGCCTGACCCTCACCAGAGAACACACAATGCCAGCATGTAAGAGTGTTGTGATAACGGCTCCCTCAATGATCCAATAATGTCATCAGAAAAGACTCAGCTCTCATTAATACATGACTCACAATAGGAATGGGGTAGGGGGTGGGGGATAGAAATAGTTCCAGTCTCAGATTAAATTAGAAAATCACCTTGCACATTTTCAAGCAACTGAGTTTCAAAGCTCATGAAGTTAATCATGAGAATTCTTCCAGCGCCAGCCCTGCCGCATGAGTTCAGTCAAAACTATCATGAAAGATTTGGTCGAATCTCAGAGGAATTTACACTGAATTCCACCCGCCATTTTCAGGGTTACTTCTAGGCACTCAGTCCCGGATATAAGGAAACTTTCTCCTTATTTTGTCTACCAAATTTTAGACTGACTCCGCTTTAATCTTCCATTTATATCCAGCTACAACTGGATGGCATATTACTTCTGAAAGTCTAGTTGTTACTAGGATATGACAAACAGGGTTTGACAGCCACTTTTCCTCCTGAACCTGTTCCACTCATAGCTGTTCTGAAGAATAGATTTCATTTTGAGAAGCGAACACAGTGCTGTTACATAAAGTCTGATTGACGGGAGTTAAGGTGGGCAGGCGTTCTCGACATCTGAAAATGAAGTATTTGAAGGGGAAGGAATGTACTATCATTAAAGAGGTAGGAGGAAATGGTTACCTGTTCTGGCTGGAGGATGGGCAAGAAGCACCAGCCTTGGCTGGAGATCCCAACAACCAAGCCGGGTGCCCTCAAGGGTTCACTCTGCTGGGTCGACCTTTTGACAACTCATTAGAGCCATTTGCCAGGAAAAGTTCTCTTCAGCAATTGATCTAGTCATGGGCAAAGTCTTGTTTGGACATCTCTCTGTAATGTCTCACCACACTAAAATATTAAAATTTACAACGGAATGACTTGAGCTGCTGAGAGCCAAATAGAGTTGAGGGAACGGGGAAGAGAGAAAAATTCAGCCTCACTGTTGATTCCAACATCTCTCTCCCTTCTCCTCTGTTCCTTTCCTCCGTACTGACTATGTCACCATGCTTCCACTTGCCCACTCTCAGTCTCCCTCATACACACTTACAGGTCCTCACACGTTCATCTCTTCTCTTTCTTTTCTGCAAGAAATATATGCTACAGAATCGCTCTCCTTGTAGCAGAAGAACCATTGCAATATTTAAAACCCTGTTACAAATTTTACTGCTACTCAGTAAATTTCCCAATCGATTGCCAATCTTCCTCCACCATTTCCTACATGGATAGAAGCTTAGAAGGCTGGAGCATAACACAAGGTCTGTGAATAAAGCAAACATAACAGCTTTACTTCCGTAACTCTGAATATTTTCATTGAAATAGCCCCATCTTAGCAAAGATGAGACTCTTTCTTCCTGCTTTGATCATGAAGTCCTTGGCTGCCTGAAGGAAGATTGGACTTTGGATGAAGAATTTATTCTGCCTCTGGCTCTGTTGTGTTCTTCCATGTCTGATGACATTCTTAATGAACATCTAAACCTATATTACAGATGAGGAAAAATACTAAGAGGATAGGCAGTAATGCAAAGTACATACATGTGTGATATATACATACCCACACACACATGCAATATTACTGAGAGGTTATATCATTACAGAGGAACTGAGCCAGGAACGAGGGTCTTGATTTAAATACTAGGCAAATAAAGTCATCCTGAAATATACTTTACCAGTGCAGAACTTGAGTTACCAATTGCTAGTATTCATAAGCCTGATGGTAATGAAATACCTATTCCTTGTTTAAAAGATATCTATTGACACTTATCATGTTACATAAAGAAGACTACAAACCTTTTTTGCAGTGTCCTATTAATAGAACAAAAAATATCCTCGGTTGTCTATTGATGTGCCCTTGGTAGGATATTAACAACAATTTCTTTGGCAAAAGGATGAAAAACAAAAACCTTGAGCAGTGAAAGATTGGACATTCCAAGAATGTTAGCTAATTTCCTGAAATGGAGCAAAGTGAAAGACATAGACAGTGTGTGTTGTTGTGCTTTATCTGTTAAAAAAAAAATGAGTGAGAAAGAAGCAAAAGCATCACCATATCTTCTGGCATCCAGATATAAAATTCACCAAGTTAAACCATAATATTGAGCCACTTTGAAAAGATATCAATATCGTATGCTATTTTAAACAGCAAAAAAGTTCTCCTCTTCCTCCAGCTATCCTACATTTCAGTGAAATAGACTTAAAGCAGTAAGTACGACGCATATTTCTGGGTTTTGATCATTAAAATGCTTCATCGGTAGACTCCTTAGCCACAAATAATCAACTTGAGAAAACAGACCAAGCTAACTGGCTTTCTTGTTCCTTCTAGATGCTTCTGGACTTTTTTCAACCTTCTTTTCCTTCTTGCTCAAGCAAAGATAGCTCAAACAAACAAAATCCAGCCATTTGCCCAATCTTTTTTATTTAAGCCTGCATAAATCAAACTAGAACCGGCCTTATTTCACCAAAAGGGAGTTTGTGACATATCTAAACTTCCCCGAGTAAGAGAAATAGGATAAGCCAGAAAGACAAATCATAAACCTGTAAGTCAAGGTTTCTCATAGAGAAACAATAGGAAATATCTATGAGGCCGTTTATAGCTTATCAAGCTGACTTAATATAATAAGACTACATAATGTGACTTACCTTGACAATAGTTTGAACTCTGGAATTTCCTTCCACTGTAGTAAATGTTGTGGTGCCCTTGAACCAGGAAAGCAGCGTGGTATGCGGTGGGGGAAGGCACAGGCTTTGCGGATAGACACACTGACATGTGAATCCCAAAACAGCCATTTGGCTTTGGCAATTTCTTAATGAATCTGAAGTTCTTAATTGTAAAATGTATACTGTGTGAGGATCTAGAGATAATATACAAAAAGTCCCTGGAATACATCCTTAACCATTATTGAGAGCGTGATGGGCATTGAGCTACAGAAGACAGAATGGAGAGAAGATTTTGTTGAGGACACAGGGAGAAGAAAGGCTGAAAATTGGGAGAAATCAAATACCTCTTTAGTAAAAAGTTTAAGGTCCAACCAGCACAATGAGGCAGGGAAACCAATGACAGAGACTCTGTGAGGGGTACACTGTCCCAAACTGGACCTGCCCCACTCTAGTTTATTACACCTGGGAATGCATTTCCAAAAGACCCTCCTAGTAGCAGGCACTGTGAAAGGCAGCGCTCCCAGGAAGTGCCATTCTGCCATCACCATGTTAAAGTCAGCCTTGTGCACTGAGGAAATGCATGCTGATTTTCCCCAGGCACAAGCCTGATTGGACATACTCAACATTTCATCGATTATTCGATCTACACAAAGCACTGTTATTTGGAGGTCGTTTTGCTACATTCTAGACTTAGAAAATGAATCACTCAGCAAAAGTACGCAGTTAAGGATTTTAATCTCAATTTGACATTATTGTCACTGGTGCAAAAGCGTTGTCATCTTCTAAGCGAGAGCTGAAGTAAGGTGCCTTTCCATATGCTTTGGCAGAATCTGTGTCTGTGAGATTCAGCACTAAGCCCCGCATGTCTCGGCACAACAGCTGCATGGATCAGTGCTGCCGGACTTGTTCTAAGTACCTCACAACATGGATTTGCAGCAAGAAGTCAGAAATTGCAAATCTCTCAGACAAGGCTTGTGCTCAGAAGGGTCAGTTGGTTTACTTCAGCAAACATCTCGGAAGCATCCTTTCATGCAAGCCATTGCGTACACGTTATTTAATTTTTCAGCTGCCTTGCCCAGAACTCTAAAAATATGCAAAAGTTATTTTATTTATACCTCAAAAAAACATTTTTCACTGGAGAAAAAGGCAGCCCACAGAGTTTCAAAGCTTCAAAGAAGGGAAAACCTATTTCAGGACCCTACCAATATTCACTGCAGGGTGATTCGGAAGAAACCTTGGATAGGCAGAGATTTCATGGCTAAGACAAAATAAGAAAGCACTACCAGAAAAGAAAAAATGATAAATTAGACTTTATCAAAACTAAAAATACCTTGGGTGCCTGGGTGGCTCAGTCGGTTAAGCGTCCAACTTCGGCTCAGGTCATGATATCACGGTTTGTGGTTTCGAGCCCCACGTCGGGCTCTGTGCTGACAGCTAGCTCAGAGCCTGGAGCCTGCTTCAGATTCTGTATCTCCCTCTCTCTCTGACCCTACCCTGCTCTCTCTCTCTCTCTCTCTCTCTCTTAGAAATAAATAAAACATTAAAAATTTTTTTTAAACTAAAAGTGTCTTATCATCCTAAGATTCCATTAAGAAAATGAATAGGCATATCACGGACTGAGAGAAAAATGTTTGAAATACATTGCTCAGATGACCAAGGACACGTATCCAAAATATATAAAGAATTACTGCAAATCACTAATTGTAAAAATGCAATAAATCCTCAAAAAAATTATGAATAGACACATTCCACAAGAAGACATGCAAGTAGCCAAAAGCATATGCAAGTAGCCAAAAGCATATGCAAAAGTTTTTGCCGTCCTCAGTCATTCGTTAGGTGGAATTTCAAACAAATGATGTACCACTTGACTGTCACTAGAATAGCTCAAATTAAAAAGTCTGACAATACCAGGTGTTGGCAGAGATGTGGATCATCTGGAATGTTCAGACACTGCTGGTGGGAGTGTAAAATAATAAACTCCTTGAGGGGACTGTCTGACTTCCAGCAATTCCCCTCATATGTATTTACATAAGAGAAATGATAACATATGTCCATAAAGAAACTGACTTGTACAAGAATATTCGGAGGAGCTTTATTCATAATAGCCCAAAGCTGAAAATAGCCCAAAAGCCGCTTCGCAGGAAAATGGATACACATAATTTGGCATATGCATATAATAGAACAGGCTTCCGTAATAAAAAGGACAGAACGACCAATATGCACAATGACTGAGGTGAGCCTCAAAAGTGTCATACCAAATGAGAGAAGCCAGGCACAAATGGCACATATGGTATGACTCCATGTGTACGAAGTCTAAATTCGGACCAAACTAACTGATGGTCAGAGAAATCAGAAAGTGGATGAGAGGAAAACTTGACTGGAATAGAACTCGGTTCTCTGGAAATGGAAATGTTTCACATCTGGTGTCAGATACAGAAAACAGGGGTGCGTACAAACGTCAATGACTGAAAGGGTGCCATTTCCAGTAACAGTCAAGTCAGTCCTTCCAGAACATTCTACCCATAGATAAGAACCGTAAACTTCAGGTTAAAACATAAAATGCAACTACCCAAAGGCATTAGACAGCAGCTAAATCAGTCATGTACTGGGAGGTGGGTGACACTGGTATAAAGAAAAGAAAATGGGGTAAATTTAGGTTTGTATGGCATTTAGCCCAAAGGCAGGCCATAGTCTGCACCGTAAAGATCAACTGAAACTTAAGTATACACATGTTGTGCTACCAGCTTGAAGGCCAAGATGGCAAATGTTGGGTTGATGACTGTGGCTGGGACGTGAGGAGATAATCCCAGAAAAAAAGAGATCAAGAGAGTGAGCCTCACCTACTGCAAATACACTTTATCCAAACCCTTCCTTAGGTCTCAAACTATGTGTGCATGTGGCAAATTTCTAGCCATTCAGCTAAGGTTAAAAAGAACCGAACTCAAATTTCAGCTGCATTCCACAGTTTTCAGTTTGAGGCCAGTCAAATGATCTAACAGTAAAATTCAATATTTTTGCAGAAGCATTAGAGTCCAAAGTGCTTACACCATATCACTTGTCCAGAATATAACTCAAAACTATTCAATAAAGAAAGAGGGAACCATTATCCACACTCAAGAGAAAAGACAATCAGGGGCTTAGTCGGTTAAGCGTCCGACTTTCGCTTAGGTCATGATCTCGCGGTTCGTGGGTTCAAGCCCCGCGTCGGGCTCTGTGCTGACTGCCAGCTCAGAGCCTGGAGCCTGTTTCAGACTCTGTAACTCCTTCTCTCTCTGACCCTCCCCTGCTCACGCTGTCTCTCTCTCTCATTCTCTCCTAGAAATAAAAAACAAAAACAAAAACAAAAAACATTAAGAGAAAAGACAATCAGTGGAGACTGACCCCAAGATGATCCAGATTTTGGAATTAGCAGGCAGGGAATCTGAAGCGGTTATCACAGCTAAGCTAAAGTCTGCTAGACTGTCTGTAAGGAAGGACATAGTAGGACATACAGAAGAGAAATGGAAACCAGGAAAATAAAAAACGAATCCAATGGAAATTCCAGAACTGAAAAAATTAAATATCTGAAATAAAACAGGTGAGCTAACCAGCAGACTGGATATTATGGAAGAATTATTGATCTTGAAGACAAAGAAATGGAAATTATCCAATCTGAAGAAGAGAGAGAAAAATAAGATTGAAAATAATGCATTATTTCCTTAGGAGCTCATGGGACAATATCAGGAGGTGTAACTGAATATTTAGAGCCCAAGAAGAAGGAGACAATGAGGCTTCCTAAAAAAATTTTTTTGAAAAAATAATGGGTGAAATGTTCCCACATGTGTTGGAAGACAAAATCTATAGATTCAAGAATCTCAGCCAACCAGGTGTCTAAGAGATAGGATATGGCGGCTTAGCAGATACATTTTTCAGTTAATCTCTGTGTTGTAAATTTTTCATAATAAGATAGTAAAAGTAATATAAAAACTCATCAAAACAAACACTTAACATCTGTGTATGATATTGCATCTTAAATATCATAATTTTTAATAAGTAATCTAAATCTGGACTAAATCTAATTCTAGATACTTGGAGCATTAACTGGAAGGTACAATATCCAACACCTCTGTGATTCCTGTTTATTGAGGTAAAGTGTGATCTATGGAAAAGGGGGTCCATGATTCACATTAGCTGATGTAGGGTCTGCTCCCAAAAAATCTGCTAATTTATCAGTCCACTTGTCACTCAGTGAAAGCCCTTCATCTCATCTCATCTCATGGATACATCTCATCAGATACATCTGTTGTAAAGGTTTGTTTTAAAAAAAAAAAAAAAGGAAGAATGAAACATGGCAGACAGACCTCCACGCACAGCAACCTCCTCCCCACTCTTGTGTCAGTGATCTGGTCTTTATAAGCAAGAGTGTACAGTACAAGGATACACCAGAGAGCCTAATCTTTCAGCACTTCGAGCTTATGATGATAAAGAATACTGATCATAAATTTAGTGCCCTACCCCTGTCACTACTAGTTGAACAACTGTAAGCGAACCCCTAAATATACTCAAAACTCAGTTTCCTCTCTACAATATGAAGAAGTTAAGAAAAAAAAATTGTTCAAAGCCCCTTTCATGTCTAGTCTTTGTTCTCATCACTGGGCTCTTTTGAAAAAGACAATAGTTCTCTACTCCCAAGAAACCAAGTGGACAGAGTTTGAGATTTTTCTCTCCGGTCAAAGTCTAAGACCTACTTTCTCTTGGCCCCACCTGAACCCAGCAGATCTGAACATTTTCACAGAAGCATCACAAAGTCTGAACAAGTGTTCTTGTTTTAAAAAGGGAACTGACATTGGCAACTAGGTGGGTTTTAAAAGATATGAAAATCCCCAAAGGAAGTTAATGTGCTGCGATTAAGTTCGTACAGAACTGACATCATGTAGGGGGAAAGGGAAAACCACCTACAATCAAATGTTACGCCTGTGCCTGTTTTCCATTTACTCCCACGCGTCTACTGCTTCTGTTGAAACTTGTAATTGCCAAAGTACTTTTTTATCATAAAAAGAGCTACCGTTTTAAAAGGGACTCTTGGCATCCCAAATCAGCTTTGGTGTTAGAGGCAATTAAATTGTGTTTGGTAATTTCTTTCCCGTGTGTTTAATAGCATTATTGTTGTCAGTGCGCCCAGAAGAGGGAAGGGGTGCTTTGTATTAATCATAAACAGAGAACAAATATTACACGAATTTTTGAATATTTATTTTTGAAGACAAAGAGCTGGAATTTATTGAGGGACAATGGCGGAAATAAAAGCAAAGATTCAGCTATCGGTAAAAAGCTGTATCTGTTCAATTGCTAATCAAAACATACAAGGAATTGTACAAACTCATCTCCTAAGTCAAGGTTCTTTCACTGCCAAGACGTTGATTTCAGAGTAAATCTAAACTATGCCACATTCCCCATTTTAAAATATAAAATCTAGCCTAATTTTCTGAGAAAGTAGAGAGGAGCTGATCAGTTACTTAGACTTTTGAGAATTAACTGTCAGTGAGGCTCTGATGTGCACTTTTACCTCTTTCCTTCTGGCTCTCCACAAATATAACTAACATGGAAGCAATATCTATTTCAGGAAATGCTGAAATCTCTTGACTTTATAATTAACAAACGGGGCAGGGTTTGTCTGAAGCTTTTTTCTGGGTCTCCAGAATTGCTGGTGGCTGCTGAGTTTATGACCATTTTTTTTAGGCAAGAATTTTATCAGTTCATGATTATAATTCAGAAAACATCTTATGTAGAGCTGAAAAAGACAAGAGATTGCAGTACCTTCCATACCCCACTCCTGGAAGTCCCTGCTGATCTACAGAGATGCATCGAGGGCCTCGCCCTCTTCAAGTAAAACAGCTCAGCTTATTCTGTTTCTTAAAAAAATAAATTATGGATGAAAACCATGGGTTTTGTCCAACTCCCTCAATTTAAGGTCAAGAAAATTGAAGCTCAGAGACATGCAATGGCCTTTTATCAGGTAGCACAGCTAGAGGATTGGACAAGTAACAATGATTGGGCCAATAAGTACGAGAGAGAAACAGAGAGAGAGGAAGAGAGAGAGATGGAGACAGAGAGAGAAGTGGTACACCGTTTTCCTGGTACCTTGGGTAAATTTCACTTCCGTGTCATATCTCACGTCTATTGTGTCCTTTTCATGTTTGTTGTTACCACCTCAGCCTAGGCTTCCCTTGCTCACTTGGACACTAGACTGTCTCCCTTCAGTTTTATCCAGCATGTTCTTCTGATCAATTTTACCCATTGCCACCAGACTTCCTACTGCCCACGGTACTGCCCTGATGAGAGACGCCCAATGGCTCCGCATTGGCTTCTGCTGTGCTTCCCGGGGTGCAGTCCTGGACCAGCAATGTCAGTGCTATCTGAGAGCTTGTAAGAAATGCAGTTTCTACAGAGAACAAACTGAGACGGGCGCTGGAGGGGGGGGGGGGAGGATTGTTTAAATGGGTGATGGGCATTAGAAGGGCCTTTGTTGGGATGAGCACTGGTTGTTATACATACAGCAATGAAACACTGAATTTCATTCCTGAAAAAAATAAATAGATAAAAATTAAATTAAATTAAAAAATTAAGTACCAATAAGAACAGAAAAGAAAGGAAACGCAGTTTCTCAGGCCCCAGCCCAGACTTACTGAATCTGATGCTCCACGGGCGGGGCCCCATATCTGTGTTTCATCAGGCCGTCCAGGTGATTCTGGTGCACACTCACATCTGAGAACCCAGGTCTACAGAATAAACTCCAAACTCCCCACAAGTGTTCTGGGCCGTGCATCATCAGTTTCCAACCTACCTCCCAACTTTATCTTCTGTTGCATCCCAAAATGTCACCCATGTTCCACATCAACTGCACTGTTCTTTTGACCTAACAGATGACGAACGGTTCCTACTTTCCAGCCTTTCCTCACTCTGTTGCACGAGCCAGAAGGCTCCTTCACACTCATCTGTATCTGTTGAAAACCCACCAGTCTTTCAAAGCTAACCTCAACGGCTCCTCCGAGAGCACCGCACAATATCCCCATGGTGATATAACTTCTCCTTATTCTGAATATTTACAATGTTTTTCCCCTTTTCTTTGACTTTCTATATCATCACTGAATTATAATGATTTGTGCATCTGTCTTGTCATGGCTACTAGACGGTTTAAACCCTTGAGGTCCAAGGCTGTGTTGTTAACGTTTTATATCTTACAGGGCCTTTTACATTGTATATAGTTGGCAAATATCTGGTTAAAAAAAAAAAGAATACAGACTTCTTGAGACCAAGAACCGTATTTCCCTTGCCATACAGGTCATAATGCTTAATGTGCTTATCACTTGAATGAAAAACTGATGAATAACAGTTTGCTTCAAAGGGCTGGTGTCTGATTTGTGGTAACATTCTCTGCATAGTCTTCTCTACATCAATATATTATGGCCAATAGTATAAACATCCGGAAATTTAAAAGATCTGAGCTCTAGATGAATGATTTGCTAGTATGTAACTTCACATAAGTCACTTACGTTTTCTCAGTCGGTTAAGCATCCGGCTTAGGCTCAGGTCATGATCTCACAGTTCATGGGTTTGAGCCCTGTGTCGGGCTTTGTGCCAACAGCTAGCTCAGAACCTGGAGCTTGCTTCAGAATCTGTGTCTCCCTCTCTCTCTCAATCTGTGACCCTCCCCTGCTTATGCTGCCTCTCTCTCTCCTTCAGAAATAAATAAAACATTAAAAAAAAATTTTTTTAATAAAATAAAATGAAATTTTTAGGGGCACCTGGTGGCTCAGTTGGTTAAACAGCCTACTTCGGCTCAGGTCATAATCTCATCATTTGTGAGTTGGAACCCCATGTCGGGCTCTGTGCTGACAGCTCGGAGCCCGGAGCCCGCTTCAGATTCTGTGTCTCCCTCTCTCTCTGCCCCTTCACCACTCACACTCTGTCTCTGTGTCTCTCAAAACTGAATAAAAGTTAAAAAAAATTAATGAAATTTTTAGACTTGTTTTTTAAAGCTATTCTACTCTTTAAATCTATAATTTTATAAATTAGTATAGTGCAATGAAAAGAGCATCCAATCAACAGACACTGAGAGTCTTTCTGTGATAACCATTCTGTTAGGCACTAAAAATGAATTTTGAGTACCAGATCCAGCCCTGTAACTGACTAGCTTTTTATGTTAGCCAAGCTTCTTTGCTGGTTGGGGATTTCAATTCTTAATTTATAAAATCAGATTTTACTATGACAAAGCATCTCTTTTATTCATGTTTTTCTTACCACATTCACACTGCCTTGTGCTATAGTACAATCTTTTCCTAAGGATTGCTCCTCTTTAACCCTCTATTTTATCTTATAAGTCATACAAAATGTTTATAAATGTCTGGTGAGTTTAATTGGAATGAGGACATGTTTTCTTTGAACTCTTTGTAAAACTTAATAATTTAATGAAAGCATGACAGTAAAGTTTTCTATCAAAAACTTTGAAGCTTGGGGCACGTGGTGGCTCACTCATTTAAGCATCTGACTCTTGGCTTCGGCTCAGGTCATGATCTCACATTTCGTGGGTTCGAGCCCCATATCTGTGCTGCGAGCACAGAGCTTGGAGCCTGCTTTGGATTCTGTGTCTCCCTCTCTCTCTCTGCCCCTCTCCCACTCACACCCTGTGTCTCTCTGTCTCTATCAAAAATAAATAAATATTTAAAAAAAATTTAGGGGCGCCTGGGTGGCTCAGTCGGTTAAGCGCCTGACTTCAGCTCAGGTCATAATCTTATGGTTCGTGGGTTCAAGCCCCGCATCGGGCTCTGTGCTGACAGCTAGCTCAGAGCCTGGAGCCTGCTTCAGATTCTGTATGTCCCTCTCTCTCTGACCCTCCCCTGCTCATGCTGTTTCTCTTTCTTTCTCTCAGAAATAAATAAAACATTAAAAATTTTTTTAATTTGAATATAACCTTTGCTTCTCCTTATATTTAAAATTGCCCCCCATCTTTCCTCAGACCATAGGCTGAAAGCCAAAGAGATAACAAAGAAGGGAGAAAATATGATCACTTGGAAAACTCTGAGTATCAAGTGGTTGTATGTGCACTAACAGTGAGATAATTTTGACTTCGAGGCTGTAGTAGGCTACAGCTAAAACTACCGTAAAAGAATATGAGTGGAAGACGCCCAGGCCATCCTCCAGCACAGGAACAGTGGACGGAAGATTTCCTGAGGCTGGTGCAACAAGAATTTCAAGGCCCAGATCCCGGTCATTGGACCTCGGTGAAGCAATTTGTGCGAGTAGCCAAATTATTAAGCTATTTAGTGGTAAAAGTGGTTTCTGGACAGTGACAGAGCTGAGGGTGTAAAACTCAGCAACGTCACTAATCTCTATGCCCTTGGCCCAAAAGGCATCATGTTCCACATTACTGTGACCTTCAAACTTAAGATGCACTGTGAGATGGAAGAAAAGGCACTGACATCTGCATCTCCTATGTGTCTTTTGCATTTCTCATTCGATGCTTTGAATGAAACCTGTGAAAAAGAAATCAAGAACTCTTTCCAGCTTGTCACACTTACTATCCTTGAAATAAAACTGAACGTAGTGGTCTGATCTCAGTCAGAAACCTAGGCTCTGCAAAGAGCATGGATAGACAAGTCTGGCCTTTTGCAGATGGGGTCGATGTAGGATTATCATTCTCCAAGAGTCACAGCCCCTACTTTGGGAAAATAAACTTATCCATCTAATCGACAAGGGGCTTGGCCATGTGGCTGGCTTTAGCTAGTGGAATGGGAGCAGAAAGGATACTCCAAGCAGAACTTAAGAGTTCTGCCAGCTCTGCTGTGCTTTGCTGGGATCAAAGAGTTTCAGATTGGGGTCATCCTTCCAAAGTGAAGAGAGTGTGGAGAAGAGCCAGAACAAACATAGAACATGCATGAATTTGAATAGGAAATCTTGGCGATTGTGAGCCTTTAAAAAATCTTTTTTTAATGTTTATTTTTGAAAGAGAAAGAGTGTGAGCAGGGGAGGAGCATAGAGACAGAGGGAGACACAGAATCCAAAACAGGCTCCAGGCTCTAAGCTGTCAGCACAGAGCCCAACACAGGGCTTGAACCCATAAACTGGGAGATCATGACTTGAGGCAAAGTCAGGTGCTTAACCAACTAAGCCACCCAGGCACCCTGGTGATTGTGAGCCTTTAAGTAGAAGGGTCATCCATTACCATAGTATTTTATAATTGATGTTCTATTTGATATTATGTCAGAAATTTCTCTTAGCGTTTTTTTTTTTTTTGCTTCTAACACTTAATTGACTTAATTTAAGAAAAGAAACAAAGACATTTTATAATTGATGTTCCATTTGATATTGTGCCAGAAATTTCTCTTAGCGTTTTTTTTACCCCTTAGCATTTCTTATAATGTGGGTCTGCAACAAATTATCCCAGTTTTGGCTTATCTAAAAATGTCTTTACTTTGCCTTTGTTTAAACATTTTGTTAAATACAGAATTCTAGGGTGATACCTGGTTTTGGTTTTTGTTTCAGAACTTTAAAGATGCTGCCCCATTATTTTTGGTCTCCATTCTGATGGGAAGCCAGTTTTCATTCTGATGATTGTTCACCTCTCTGTGATATTATCTGTTATTCTCTGAATCCTTTAGATATGATGTTCAGAAGTTTGACTACAATGGATGGAGGCATTGTTTTCTTTGTAATTATCCTGATGAATATATGGTTGCAGCTTTGGTTGATGTCAGTTTACATTTGGTTTCTAAAACTTCGATGACCTCTGCTTCCTGGTGGACGCTGGGGTCAAACTCATGCAGTTACTAGACCTTTAAACAAGACCATCTCAGGCATGCAGGGGCCCAAAACTGTGAGACCATGGCATAGCCATTGGCTGGGCATATCCATTGACCATGAGACCTCAACCCTATGAGTCTGTAGGACTAAAGATCATGAGAAACTGGGACTATGGAATGACAAGAAGTTGACACCATAAGATGTCAAGTCTCAAGGTTACAGAATGCCAACGTGAGGTTGTGAGGTCATGAATGTGATGGAACGCACAGTCTCTGTGCATTCTTTATTGACTTCCTTAGTAAAGATTCATGGAAGGTAAAGTTTGAAAATTTTTACATATATGAAATATTCTTCATTCTCTTATTATGTGTGGTTAATCATTTGGCTTGGAATAATTTTTTTAGAGGGGAAGGGGCAGAGAGGGAGAGAGAGAAAATCTTAGGTAGGCATGGAGCCTAACCCGGGGCTTGATTTCACATCTGTGAGATCACGACCTGAGCCAAAATCAAGAGTCAGACACTTAACTGAATGGAATAAATTTTTATTTAAAGTTTGAAAACATTAATCTCTTGCTTCTAGCTTCCAATGTTGCTGTTCAAATGATTTTCACATCTTCTCACATCATTTAACCTTTATTTTCCTTCCTTTTTTTCTGCTGCTTCTCCTCCTCTGCCTTCCCTTTACTCTCCTTTTCTTTCCTTTTGGTCTTCTCTTCATTTTTATTCTTCTTTCTAAGAGATTTTTCAATATTTTTTTGAATATTTCATTTGGGCTCTAATAAGTCTACTTTCCAATAATACTTTCTAGATTTCTTATGGTTGCATTTTTCTTGTGTCTTAACATCATTTTATGAAGGCTTATTTATATGAATCAGGTATGGACACCTAAAAAGCATTTTGCACAAACAGGGTTTACTGATTGGAAACCCACCAGTCATGGGTCTAGATGTTGGTCTGAGCATGGCAAAAATTACCAGCTGCCCACCAAAATCTGTTCCCCAGCCCTCTTGCAGTTAAATATGACTTTACTGTACTGTTTTGCACATTAGAATGTTACTAGAAGTGACTTCTTCCACTTACAGGACTGGCCTGTGGAAGAGCCCTAGTGTATTCCTTTATCCGGAATGAAAAGGATTCTCTGAAAACAGTCTTGGAAATCATGTGTTGAAGAAGGCAGAGTGTCCATCTGCCCAGATGCCTGCATGATGGTGTGACCGTTACAGGAGCGAAAACAAAACATAAATGTGTTGGCGCCGCTATGTTGTTTTGGAGGTGGTGGGATCTGGGTTGCAGTTTAGTACTTCACTAATATCTATCTTTGTGCCTGGTGTTTCTGACTCTGAAGCGTCTTTGATGCTTTTTCTCTGAAAAAAGTTACCTGTTATATTCAGTAGTAGAATGGAAGAGAAGTGGTCTCATTATCTGGAAGGGGTGAAACACTGGGTATCTAACTGCTCTTAAAATAGATTTTCAAGTCTATGCCCTTCCACTGAGCTCCATTTTGCAAAATGTCTGGTGTTTCCTATTCCTTAGCTGTTCCTGGGTTCTGCAGGATGAATGGGCTGGTCCTTATTGGTATGGCCTTCAGCAACACTTAGATTGACCTGCCACTGTTCAGCTAAGATATACTATTCTTCCAACCATTTTCTCTCTTCCCATTTTGTGGTTGAGGGCTGCAGATTTCATCAAAAAGGGATTTTGAGTTCTTTGTTCTTCTTAGTACAGGGTGGTTTTCAAGAAGAAAGAGGTGAAGGGATGTCTCCTTGACAATTTTAAAGCCAGAAATCTAAATTTCAATTAATCTATAAAAGATTATTTACAGATTGTTTAAAAAAGACCAAGAGTGCCAAAATGAGATAGTTCCAAATAAATCCACAAAATCTGTAAGTTCTTTGTGATAACTTAACTGCTTTGTAAAATAATAAGTCAGAATATTTCATATATGTAAAAATTTTCAAACTTTACCTTCCATGAATCCTTACTAAGGAAGTCAATAAAGAATGCATACAACCAAAACAGGAAGGAAATCAAAATGATAGAGACACAGAATCCAAAAAAACAGGAAGAGAAGAGGTAAGGGAGTCTGAGAATGAGGGCAAACGGATTCAACAGGAACATTGCTGTTGAAATGATTCTTCCAGAAGACCTAGAAAATGTTCTCTCTAGCAGAACTAGAGACAAATAAGTATAACTTAAAAATCGAACAGAAGTCAAAAGAAGGGGTAGTTTCAAGAAAAAAATAAAGTGGAACTGGTCATCAAAAAAGATGTCACCATATATTATTGAAAGGTGTTACAGAGTTAGTGGATAATGTGACAAAAAATCACAAGATCAAAGAAATTAAGCAAATGGGGAAAAAGAATTACAAAACAAAAAGATATGCAAGGAAAAAACATAACCACAATATACAACAATATAAACAATATTTAGATAGTCAATTTGTTATTTGTTAATGCGTAATAAACTACCCCAAACTTAGCAGCTCAAAACAGCCCATATTTATTATCTCACAATCTGTGGCAAAGGAATTTGGGCATGGCTTAGCTGGCTCTTACACTCTGTGGTCTTACACAGGGCTATAATCAAGGTGTCAACCGAGGGACTATGCCGTCATCTGAAGAGTTGACTGGGGAAAGATCTGCTCCCATATTCGCTCACTGGCTGTCAGCAGCATTTGGTTTCCCACAAGCTATTACAGAGGAACTCAGTTCCTCATTGGTTGTTTGCCAGAGGCCGCTATCATTTCCTTGCCACATGGGCCTCTTCAATATGGCAGTTTGCTTCATCAAAGCCAAGAAAGCAATAGAGAGAGTTCGCTAGCAAGACAAAAGGTGCAATCTTCTGTACCCTAGTCCCAGAAATGATAACCATTCCATGTTGCCATATTCTATTGGCTAGAAGCCAGTTACACAAAGAAAGAGGATTACACAAAGCGTCAATATCAGACACGGAGGTAAGATAATTGGAGACTATCTTAGAAGCTGCTCATAACACAGCAAAATATTTTTTTCAACTTTTACAGATTGAATTCAATTTGACAGACTTAACTAGAAGTATGATAGAATTCTATTGAGTATGGAGAGAGAAGAAAGGAAACATGAGAGAATTAAAATTCACTATCTACCGTGTAGGAAATCGGTAAATAATATTTAACAAACCACAACCAGAGGATAGTAACACAAACACAACACTTAGGAATGTGAAAGTAAATATCAAGAGAATCTCAAAAAAGTTAACATTGATTGCCCCTGCAGAGAGCAGGAGACAGCTGCATTTGGTTTTGTTTTTTTCCTAAATAACCTTAACCAAAGAATTTATGTTTCTCAAATAAATCTAAATGGAGGAAATTTTGGTTGCTAAAGGAAAACTTCAATGTGGACCACATTACTTGGATTTCAGAGTGTAAAAATGAACTATTTATGGCTTTCTTCACTTTATGATTTTTTTCTCATCAGTTGCATTAATTTTTACCTCATAATATGTAAAACATATTGTCAGATATTCATTGTTACTTCTCGTTTTTTCTTTGGTCAGTACAACAGGCTTTATTTGAAGTCTATATTGTGTGTGTGTGTGTGTGTGAGAGAGAGAGAGAGAGAGAGAGAGAGGAAGAGGAGGAGGGAGAAACATTGAGCCTTTGATAAATGTAATGATGAGAATATTTCAGTGTCTTCTTCCTAGAATTATAGGCAAGCTACCCCCTAGTCAATGCCTGGAACCTGTACGGCACAAGAGAAACTCTCCCTTTCCCCCCCAAAAAATATGGAAGTGTTTCTGAGCACAGGGAAGGAAAAGGCATATGTACAAACTGTGTTTTAGGCATGAGAACATTAATTTATGCCATTAACTAAACACTTTTCTTTTAAAACAGGAATCTAACCATTTCTCTTTGTAGTATCTATATGTCCTATTACATCTTTGTTTACCTAAATTTTCCTAGGAAACTGAAAAATATTTCAGTGAAACTGAAGAACAGAAAGGATGAGGAATCCCCTGGACAAAGACGCTTTCAATGAAGGGGGAAAAAATACAAAATGTGTGGATAGCCACTTTTTGCTGTGTCCAGAGATATGACTACAAGGTGACGTGAAGAAAGGAATATTGGATATTTTTAAAGTGTTGGCATTTCCTCGGGAAAACATAAGACTCTTCTTGAAGAGTTCCCTCCTTGAAGATGGCTGCAACAATTTCAATTGTATTCATGAAATGTTCTTCCTTTTCTTTGTAATTAAAAAAAAAAAGATTTTCCTTAGATTGAAAGAAAGATAGGTTTGCAAATCTAATTGCTCTCTTTTGTAGAAAGTGGAAGAGTCTTTAACAAGCAAACCTATTTTCTTTGTATGTATAGACACTTATGTGGTTCTTTTAGTTGTAATCATTGATTGGTTCTTTGTTAAGATGACAAACATAAAATTACATAAAATTTTTTCTTTATCTGTGACACAGCTTTTAATTATTCCTAGTAGCAAGTGAGGGAGTATTTTTATTTGTATGTTGATCTTCATATTTATTAGATTTTTAAAAATGTTTTCTTGAACTTGAAGTACTTTCAAATTTAGGCCTAAATTTTAATTCAAATGAACCCCTGGCCACTCTTACATTCGATTTTTTGAATGCCTGCATTGCAAGTTGACTTTTGAGATAGGGACACAACCACCTTAGGTATAAGAACACAGAAAGTCCTTTGCTCAAGGTCACATGGCTACTTAGTGCCAGAATTAAGAGGCTACCCTGACCACCTGATAGATTCCTCATCTATGTTCATTCCACTATGCTTCAAATTTTCTCACCATTTCCTCTGGTAAATAAATGGAATTGGGATTTGTTTTGTAATTTGGATTTGTAAGTATTCCCTTGCAACACTTACGCACTAGCATTCGTATCAGCATTATTCATAGCAGCCAGAAAGTAAAAACCGTCCAAATGTCCATCAATTGATGAATGAATGAACAAAATGTGGCATATTCATGCAATGGAATATAGTTCGGCAATAAAAAGGAATAAAGTACTGACACTTGCTACCACTCGGATAAACCTTGATAACGTTAGGCCAAGAGGTACCTAGCTCGTTCAGTCGGAGGAGTGTGTGACTCTCAATCTCGGGGTAGTAAGTTCAAGCTCCATGTTGGGTGTAGAGATTACTAAAATAAATAAATAAATAAGTAAATACATAAATACTCTTAAAAAAAAAGAAAACATTATGCTAAGTAAAAGAATTCAGGTGTGGAAGACCATACATGGTGTGATTTCATTTATATGAAATGCCCAGATTAGGCAAATCTGTTGATGCATACAGTAGATTCGTGTTTGCATAGAGCTGAGGGAGGTGGGTAGGAAGGTTTGAGGGTGACAGTTTAAGGCGTGTGTGATTTCTTTCTGAAGTGATGACAGTGTTCTACAGTTGACTATGGTGATGGTTACCCAATGCCTTCAGTACACTAAAAGCCATTTCATTGTACACTACAAATGAAGTATGGAATATAACTTACCAAAATAAAGCTGTTAAAAATATGCCATTGTTGGTGCTCATTTTAAAAGAGAAGTTAGATTTATATCATTAACATTAAGATGAAAAGAAATAAGCATCAGCAACCAGAGATATAAATAATGAGCAAAGAACACCCAGATGGCTCAGAACTAAAAGAAATGTAATAAATTTTGCATTCTTGTGCTTTAACGTATGTATTAGATCCTCACTGAACACAGTGCTAAGAAAGAATTTGAAAGCCTCTTTAGCTTTCTGTGGTAGGCTCACTCAGTCTGCAAATACCTACTGGCCGCTAGAAACTGAGCCTGATGCTACAGGTAAAATGATAAACAATAACAACAACAAAATAAAGCCCACTTGGGGAGTTCATGGGAAAATTTCCAATTTTTTAGAAAAAAAAGAATATAAACATATTACTTTGGAAAGATACATGCACCCCAAAATCTATAGCAGCATTACCAACCTGAGCCAAATTATGGAAAGAACCCAAATGTCCAGCAGCTGATGACTGGGTAAAGAAGATGTGATACGGGGCATCTGACTATTGATTTTGGCTCAGGTCATCATCTCCTGGTTCATAAGATCAAGCCCCGTGTCAGGCTCTGGGCTGGCAGTATGGAGCCTACTTGAGATTCTCTCTCTCTCTCTCTCTCTCTCTCTGCCTCTTCCCCACTCATGCTTTCTCTGTCTCTCTCTCTCTCAAAATAAATAAATAAACTTTTTTTAAAATTTAAGATGTGATACACACACACACACTGGAATATAACGCAGTCATAAAAAGAATGAAATCTTACCATTTGCAACATGGATGGAGCTAGAGAGTATTACGCTAAGTGAAATAAGTCAGAGAAAGACAAAAACCATCTTTTTTCACTCATATGTGGAATTTAAGAAATAAAACAAATGAGGGGCACCTGGGTGGCTCAGTCAGTTGAGTGGCCAATTTTGGCACAGGTCAGGATCTCACCGAGTTTGTGAGTTCGAACCCCACATCAGGCTCACTGCTATCAGCTCAGAATCCACTTCAGATCCTCATTCCCCACTTGCTGTCCATCCCCCACTTGTACACTCTCAAAAACAAGTAAACATTTAAAAAAAAAAACTAACAAAAACACCAAAGAGTTAACCTTTGTTGAACATATTCTATGCACCAAACACCATGCAAGTTATTGTGCATAGGCTTGAAGTTATAATGGCCAATTGAAAAACCGTTTATCACACTACAGTTGATATTGGTTAAATATAACTGAAACATTAAAATTATTCAGTTGACATCCATTTCATAAATAAAGTCAATCACTGTCTTATTCATCACTGTGTCTCAGGAACTTACTCAACTAATGGTAATCAAAATTGAATTTATGATAAAAATTCGTTGAACTCTCCAAAGCTATTAACGATGTAGCAATACAATGATCTCATGACTGCAGTTCCTTAAAATCCAAAGAGCTGTCAAGCCAATGTCTTATTGATTCTCTTAATCTTCAGTATAAGAGAGCAGAAAAAGGAAAAATGTTTACAAAGGCAGCATATGGAGAGTTATGAGTATAATTTGTAAGCCTGGATAAGGGCAGTACAAGTTTATGGACTATCGTGAATATTGTGGTCTGATGACTTTTCAAACAATCTGCAAGACTAACCACTGCTTTCTGCTTTCTTTCACCTGTCTTCCAAGATGACCTCAGCCAAAATAGTTGCTCTATTCTTTTGTACTTGAGCTTGAAAAATGTGTTTATCTTTATTACATATGTTTTGGGTGCACTGCATGTGAAGGCAGAGGCTTGGCCAGTGACAACCTTTATCCCTGCTGCCATCAAGTGGATTATACTTACCTTTCTAAGTGCAATCTTTCTCCTAAGAACAAAGTACTTTACAGATATCTGACTGAGCTCAGAACCTCAGCAGAGAGACTAGAAGAATAGGAACTAGTAGTAAACTCCACTAAAAGTTTTGATTATAGTAACTTGTTCTGCGAGGGTTTCTGCAAGATGAGTAAACATTTTTAATAAATGTTAACTTGATAAAGGAGCGATGTCTTGGAATATGAGCAGTATGTGATGCCGAAAGTCACATGATCACAACCGAGCCAATGGTTCTTTCTCTCTCTCTCACTGCGGGATTGTGGGTGATCATCTCCCATGCTTGCATGCTCAGTCTCAGGCTGTGGTATCTGGCAGAAATCAGTGATTTTTCGGAACATTGGAAGGTGCCTGCAACTGTCACTAGTATATTTTTTGTCACTTCAAAGCACCTATGGACAGTCCTTTGCTTTTCTGTACAAGAGCAAGCTTAGGAACACTTTGCTTCATTCTAAGTCACTGGATAGTTTCCTTGTTACAGTTGCAGGAAAAGGAAAAGATTCCAGGGGCATCTGGATGGCTCAGTTAATTAAGTGTCCGACTTCGGCTCAGGTCATAATCTCAGAGTTCATGAGTTCGAGCCCTGCATCAGGCTCTGTGCTGACAGCTCAGAGCCTGGAGCCTGCTTCAGACTCTCTCTATCTCCTCAACTCACACTCTATCTCTCTCTCTCTCTCAAAAATAAATAAACATCAAAAAATTTTTAAAAAAGAAAAGGATTCCTTTGAGCCAACAGATCGCAGTGATTCCATCAGTGATGGTGAGAGTCATCCTACACAATAACCCTCCTCTCCCTTGTCTCCCTCACATCAGCCACGGAGGTTTCCAAAGGTAACCACAAGTTAATTTGTTTATTTTTCTTTATATTTTATACTTTCATTATGATTTTGTGTTATATAACAACATTGTAATCATTTTTATATGAATATTTTGGAGTTGTGGAGCAAATCATCTGAGTCTCCATTATTTCCTATGGGGAAACTCACTCTGATATACAAGTGTATACTCTGGATTACAAGCATGTTTCCAGAAGAAATTATGCTCACAAACCCAAATTTTACTGTATTTCACATGTGAGGAAATCAAAGAAAAAGAGGCTTTCCAACAGAGATGTAAGGAAATTTTAGCCTTTTAACTAGTCAAAGCAAATGATCTAAGAAATAATTCCAGGCTGACTTTGCCTTTTGAATCCCAATAATGGCAACAAGGTCTGCAGGGTTTGGGGGCATTCCGCTTGGGCTGCAGGCATCCGGCCTACACAGATCCCACCTTTGCAAACAGCACCTCATACAAGAGGCATCCAACAACACTGCTTTGAGTCTAGCGGGCTCCTGGTCAATGATTATTGAAATCATTTTGGAAAATGCAGCATGAATCTGTAACATAAGCGTCAAACAATCGCTATGAAACACACTACCGAAGACAGTGTCTGCAATAATTGTCACTGTGACCATAAAGGATTTGTTAGCTGCATGAAGTCATTTGAAATGGACTTGGATTACATCAGCCCATGGAAGGATTTGGACTTTTTAAAAATGTGTGTACATGCAAACACACATACACACATGCAAATTAACTATATATATATATATTTAATTCAGTCAATTAATAAATGAAAAGTTACAAACAACTAGGGTTTGAATTAAAGCTATTTTATTTTTTTAATGTCGACTTGCTTTTGGGGGGAGAAGAGAGAGAGAATGTAAGTGGGGGAGGAGCAGAGAGAGAGGGAGACACAGAATCTGAAGCAGGTTCCAGGCTCTGAGCTGTCAGCACAGAGCCCCATGTGAGGCTTGAGTCCACAAACCCTGAGATCGTGACCTGAGCCGAAGCTGGAAGCTCAACCGACTGAGCCACCCAGAAGCCCCTAAAGCTATTTAAATGAATTAATCTTGGTGTGTGGGTATTTTTGCTGTGTTATTCTTTGGAATGATGAGCAACAAACAAATAATATGACTTTGCCCTGGGAAGGTCAAGGTTTTAGCCAAACAACTGACGTTTCATCTGATTGAAAATGAGAATTCTGGCTGTAGCACTTATTAATTGTATGACCTTGCACAAGTTATTGAACCTTTCTATGCCTCAGTTTCCTCATTTGCAAAATGATGACTGTGTCTGCTTACTGTGTTCTTACAAAGACCGATTGGGTTAATGATATAAAGGATGACGAGTAATGCCCAGTACAGCACATGCTGTATAAATGCTAGTTATCTCTGTTATTATTATTGTTGTTGTTGGTATTATTACTAGTGTTTCATTCATAGAACAGTACTTACAGTCCAAGAGCAAAACAGACATACTCTGAAGTGAACGAGTATTAGGAGAGGGAACTATAGAATGTTCCTTGCTCTTTTTTTTTTTTTTTTTTAAATATTTTTATTTATTTCTAGGAGAGAGAGAGACAGCGTGAGCAGGGGAGGGTCAGAGAGAGAGGGAGTGACAGACTCCGAAACAGGCTCCAGGCTCTGAGCTGGCAGTCAGCACAGAGCCCGACGCGGGGCTCGAACCAACGAACCGTGAGATCATGACCTAAGCGAAAGTCGGACGCTCAACCGACTAAGCCACCCAGGCGCCCCCCTTGCTCTTGAATAAACACAAAAGCCTTCTCAACTAGTACCACAGTCTTCCTTCCTCCTTCCTAGAGCAAAATTACTGGGGTTCAGACTCTGGCGAGAGACCCAGGAGGGGCTTCCCACCCTTAAATTCTAAGCAGTCAATCTGGATAATGGACAGAGACATGGATAATGGACAGAGAATTCTGAGTCTAAATGGGAGAAGATTATTGTCCAACTCTGTTCCAGTAGAGCAAAGGGACTGAAATGAGTAGAGCAATAAAACCCAGGAGAACCGTTATAGGAAAATCCCCCTTGAGAATCGAAAGGGATAGTTATCAGCAGGATTGGATCTGAGGATGGTGTAGGAACAAGGCAACAAAGGCCAGCTGTGACCATCATCGGCCTCTGGGGTCAGGCATCAACACCCTTGGGAAATGGCAGTCTCAGGGTTCAGAGCGACATCTAGGGAAGGCATCGATAGCCCAGAAGGACCTTAAATGACATTTATGGGACAAGTGCCATTTCTGTCATTGGTAGCAAGCTGGCAAGCAATGAGGGAATTGAAAGGTGCCAGCTGGGGAAGGTCTGTGTTCTGTCTCACTTTTTATGCACCAGATGTATCTTGGGAGGGGTCCTCAAATAAGCTTCTATTTAAGGGGCTGTTACTGTCCTGGGGGCTCCCAGGCCAATGGGAGCAATTAAAGAGGAGCAGTGATTTCTGCAGAGCCAAGAACAGTGTTTTGTTACATTTGTGGCATTATTTTTGCCCCAGATCACTGCTGCCAGGGGAGGAAAATAGATGAGTTATGTTCACTTTCCAGAAGGATAACATTTTTAGTACTTTTAAAAGCCAATTATGAAAAGCCATATGTAATTATAAAATAATGTTATGTTATTCTAATCCTGTTGTATAGTGCCAACAAGAAAAATAAAACCCCAAAAATTAACTGCAATCAAGTTTCCTGTATGTTTCTAAATGATACCAAGATTGCAATTTTTAAAATAGCCTTTAAATGCTAGAAGTCTACATTTTTTATTTGTTTTTGTTGCCCAGATTATTTCAAATATGTTGCCATGACCAGTCAAAGTCAAGGGAGTATTTATGGTATAAATGATGAAATACATATACGCCTGGTCTCTCATACCTATTGCTATATATAATGCAGCACAGTGTTTCCGCCTATCCTGAATTTGAATTCGTTTTAAGCATTTGAGGACATGATTTCATTGTTTTTGTTTTTCTTAAACGTGTGGATAAACTTATTTTTACATTAATCAAGGTATTTAAATGCCTTTCTGTTGAGTCATGCTAACAGATACAGAAACAGGGTTGGCTTTAGATAAAATTGTGAAAAGACAACACTGTTTCCATGTCTCTAGTTTACCCAGTCTGTTTTCTTAACCTTCCCCCAACCCCGTCTCCCTTCTCTCCCATCCTTCCCAGAAAACCTTATCTGTATCACCTGCCTGATTTAACCCATAAAAACCTGCCTTAGAAACAACTACTGAAACTAATTAGCAGCCCTCCTTTTATCAAAATGTACCAGAAAGTATCAAAAAACAGCAACTGAATTTCAGTGAGAAACAATGCTTGTGCTTCTCACATCAAGGTAGCTTTAATCCTGGGAGTGTATTTGGTCTGTCAGCATATTCAAAGTCTCAGGAAGCATCTGATGCTACATCTTCTTGAATGTAACTATTAATGGAACATTGTTTTAAGCATTTTATATGAAAGCAAACATGGGTATATAGACTGGGATTGCAGAGCACCCTTGAATTGTAAAGACAAAACACAAGACTGTGAAGAACTCTTATAATTGTGACAGGCAGTTTGAACAAAAGCCCCCAAAGCCGTTCATTTCTCTGTTATTCAGTCTCGTGTCCCTCTGCAATTCCACAGGCATCTGTAGAAAAATCCAAGTAGCATAGGTTCCAGCCAAAGGAATGAAGTCTTAAAGTATTATTATTTCAGTACCAACCAGCTAGAGAAACACCAGATATTAGCAAGAGAATGATAACTCTTAAGTAGTAGAATAAATTGAAGTTCCAGCATTTACTATCTGTGTGGCCTTGGGCAATTCACTTAACCTCTCTGAGTAAATTTCTGCATCTGTGAATTAAAAGTTATGGCCCCAGTTCAGGTGGGTTTTTGGGGTTTTTTTGTTTTTTTTCCACAAGAATGGGTGAAGCCGAAGGAAGACAATTGTGAAACACTTTATAAATTATAAAATGCCCCATAAGGTAAGTCACTCTTGTTTCTATTTTTGTATCATTAGTTACTTTGTAGAAATGTTCTGTGAAGCCTGGAATCCTGTTCCGTTTTTTTAAATTTTTTTTAAACATTTATTCATTTTTAAGAGACAGAGTGCAAGCAGCGGAGGGGCAGAGAGAGACACAGAATCCAAAGCAGGCTCCAACCTCTGAACTGTCAGCACAGAGCTGGATGTGGAGTTTGAACTCATGAACCATGAGATCATGACCTGAAGTCAGACGGTCAAGTGACTGAGCCACCCAGGTGGCCCTGGAATCCTGTTTCTACAGCTGAGCCTCACCCTGCCCACTAGCTGACTGGTGGTCTCCAGTTCCGGTTTGGTGCCCTTCTTGATTTCTGATCTCAAGTTGAGAACTGCCTAGGGTAGAGTGTCAACACAGGGTCATACTTAATCATCCTTGCTGTATATTAAGATCTTACACAGAAATAGAAAAACATGTCTGCGTCTTAAAGACTCTGTGCATGATTTTTGCTCACATCCCTCCTTCACCTGCAAGATCTGTAGGAGCTTGTGAGGAATGCGGAATGGGTCCTGGTAATGCCTACATCAGAGGTAGAAGTAGCTCGAGAAATCACACTTCTTTCTTTGGAATCAAGATTACATCTATCTTTGGTTTATTTGCCATCTGTGCTGGTAAATCGTTTGGGGAGAGACAGATATATAGCTCTAGATTTGAGGTCCTCAATTAGGTAGTTATAAATATAGACAGATGTCTGAACTTGGAATTCCTGGTAGTGGGTTTGGATACAAAGAATGCCACTCCCCCACCCCCCCCAAGAAAGCAAGCCACACATATGCACACACAGAGGTACTTAGGGTCTTTCAGTCCTAATAGATATCCCCCAAGTGCACCCGTTGGATGGGAAGAAGATCTCTTCCAATGGCTACCACACTGTCCTTGGTGTGTGGACAGATGGGAACTTGAGTCAGCCTAGGGCTGTGTCGTTGAAGACATACGCAAAATACACGACCACTTTAAAGCTCCAAGAAGAGCACCTCTCAGGAAAGGATACATTGGCAACCAGAAATGAAAAGTGTGCTTTCCTAGGGATTGTTCCAGATAACATGATCTGATACATTCTGTTCAAGTTTGAGAGTCAGCACATCTGGTTTCTAATCCCACTTCTCCCACTGTGATTGTACAACTGGTAGCAGAGCCAGGTTCCTGCCCAGCTGGCACCCGAGAAGGCTTTGGCGGAGACAGGAAAGGCAAACGAACATTCCGAGGGGATGCGAACAAGCCCAGATCCAATCTTTCCTTTGGCTTTGAACATGTTCGTTCAAATGCCACAAAGCTACCCTCAATTTGGGGACACATGGCTCTTATTTACTGTTTTTCTTTTTCCCCTCAAGACAGATCATTTTCTTTCTCATTTATTTTATTTTATTTTTTATTTATTTTGTTTTGTTTAACATTTGATAACATGTGCTCATTTCCAGAGAACAGATACAAAGAGGGCGATAAGAAGAACTATTGTGAGCATGTTGGAATATTCCCTTCAAGGCTGTTCGCTATGAATGTGCATGTGTTTGAAAAACAGTCATAACATACAGAGTTTGCATTTCTTCGTTAAACTGCACAGGTCCTGTGGGGCCTGGGTGGGTGGCTCAGTCTGTTGAGCATCAGACTCTTGAATTCAGCTCAAGTCATGGTCTCATGAGCCCCACATGCAGACCCCTGGGCATGGAGCCTGCGTGGGATACTCTCTCTCCCTCTGCTCCTCTCCTGCTCCTCTCTCTCCCACTCTCTCTCTCTCAAAATAAATAAATAAACTTACAAAACAGCAATATGACTTTCAAAGCCTGTAGCTATGCATCTTCATGTGTTTGAAAACCAGAATTGTAACATACAGAGTCATTTAACATTTGCATTTCTTTTTTAAACTACACACGTCCTTGGCCCACATTTTTAAGGAACCATTTGCCTTTTTCTGATTGATTTCAAAACCCTATTGATACATTAAAAAGAGTAATGCTATATAAATGTAACTATTTTGTGCCTGGTTTATTCTTATTGTTTGAACTCACTAATTTTGGGGGGTAAACATGATCATATATTCTGTCACTCAGATTTTCTGAGTAACAAAACCAAAACATATCACTGTGGGGAAAAATAGCAAATATCATTAAGGAAAAAGAAGAAAACTTTGGGGGAAAGCTCACATTCTTTATCTCGCACCTTGAGATAACCACTGTTAGTACTTGCTGTGTCTTTCTCCATATGTGCATTTACATGTGCATGTATTTCTTTTGATTGTGTTTACCTGAAAATCATTGTCCCCTGCTTTTACATCTGACTTGGCCATGTCTCTTTACTGTAGACCTATGGCTTAAGTGCTCTACCTAATTGCGTTCTGGATTTTTCTTCCGTCTAATCTGAAAGACATACTATGGCAGTTAAAACCACTTACTCTGCTATTGTATTCCTACCTGCCCCACCCCAGCCGTTTCTGGTTCTATTTATTACCAAATGGACTGTTCTGTGTATCTTTTCTTTTTGTACTTTATTTGATATATAGCCTGCTTACGTGTTATTAGTGATCACATTCTATTATGTAATTACTATTCAATTAGTTATTTAATGATGAGTGTGTTATTATTATATGGTTTTCCTGTTAAGAAATTCTTATACTTTTGAAGAGCCTTGGTGGCTCAGTCGGTTAAGTGTCTGATTTCAGTTCAGGTCATGACCTCATAATTCATGAGTTCAAGCCCCGCATTGGGCTCTGTGCTGACAGTTTAGAACCTGGAGCCTGTTTCTGATTCTGTGTATTCTTCTCTCTCTCTTCCTTCCCTGTTCCCTCTCTGTCTCTTTGTATGTCAACAATAAAAAAACCTTAAAACAATGTTATATTTAAAAAAGAACTTCTGAAGCCTCTTTATGCTGTACATACATGTTTATGTTACAAGTATCCCTAATACTAAGTAGTTTCAATGGTCACACACAGGTCATTCACGTAACCTACACATTTTCCAGTTCTCAATGGTCATTCACAGGTCATTTCAACGGTCATGCACAGGTCATCCCCGGTTCATGTAACTTACACATTTCCCAGTTCTCTGATTTCTCATTCAGTTAGCTGGACTAACTGAGAGAGACCCAAGCCTGTCTCCCATCACCTTTGTGCATAAAATATCTGCAGGGAGTCTTTACTCTACTACTGATGTTCCCATCAGTACATGACAAGCACTTCTCATCTGCAAGCCCCAGGACAATTTTCTTTTTGCTTTAATTTTTTTAAATGTTTATTTATTTTTGAGAGAGAGACAGAGCATGAGTGGGAGAGGGGTAGAGAGAGAGGGAGACACAGAATCGAGGTAGGCTCTAAGCTGTGAGCTGTCAGCACAGAGCACACACAGGGCTAGAACTCACAAACCATGAGATCATGACCTGAGCTGAAGTCAGGCACTTAACCGACTGAGCCACCCCGGGGTCCCTCTTCTTTTTTTTAATTATTGCTCTGGGTTCATCAATAGCACCATTTCTCTGAAAGTCCATTCTACATAAATGTGAGTCCTAAATACGTTCTGCATTACTCCTCTTTTCTTTTTCTTTCTTTCTCTCTCTCTCGCTTTTATTCCTAGACTTTCTGCCTTAATTTCAAGAAGAAGTCTTGAGTTTCTCTCTCACTTCAGAAATTTTATTTTCAGTATCCAATCTAGTATTCATTGTATACATCATGGTTTTTTATTAGACACTTGTGTTTTTCATCTCCCTCTATACCACTCTGATTTTAGAACTTCATGACTACTTATTTTAGATTCATATATGCAAATGCATTTAAAGCACTTTAACAACACACTCAAAATCATTGAGTTTTCTTTTCCTACTGGTTTTTGGTTTTTGGGTTTTGTTTTGTTTTGTTTTGTTTTTGAGGCAACTCTGCTTCAGAGAGAAGTATTTGCTTTGATTCTTCAGAGCTGTTCCTTATATTAGGTTAAAACATATACAGCTACTGGTATTCCAGGCTTTCTTTATTTATACACATGGCAACTTTATAGGGCATCACCTAAAAGAAATGTTTCCTTTTTTTAGGACTTGTGACTTACTCAGTCTTCCAGAAGCAAGCTGTCACTGCCCAGATTGGCTTAGAGTCAACCCAAAGTTAAGATAGGTTTGTAAGAGATATATTTGTGTCTTTGTTACTGTTCTTCAGGTCCATGTAAGTGGGAAGAATAAGTATTATTCTTGAAATGAACTTGTCTGGTCACCTGAGCTGTCCTGAGTGCTGGGTAAGGGGTCAGCCAGCAGTACTACAAACAGTCCTAGAAGTCAACTTTGTCCACGTAATTTCAATATGAGATGGAACATCTCCTTAAGACTGTTGTCATTTCACTTCCAAAATCACAGCAGACAAAAACAGTGGCCCGCGTTCTTCACTGCCCTATACATGTGCCAGATTTGGCAATTAAAAATAAAAGATGCCCAGTTAAACTTGAATAAACAGCAAATAATTTGTAGTATTAGTATGTCCTATGTAATATTTGGGACCTGATATACTAAAAACTATTGTTGTTCATGCAAATCAGTACCACAATGAAGTATCACCCTCTATCTGTCAGAATGGCCAGGATCAAAAAGACAAGAAATAGCAAGGATTGTCAAGGATGCGGAGAGAAAGGAACCCTCATGCATTGTAGGTGGGAATGCAAACTGGTGCGGCCGCAGTGGAAAATATCATGGAGGTTTCCTCCAAAAATTAAAACTGCAACTACCCCATAATCCATTAATTCCATTACTGGGTATTTACCCAAAGGAAATGAAAATACTAATTCAAAAAGATATATGCACCCTTATGTTTATTGAAACTTTATTTACAATAGACAAGAAGGAAGCAATCAAGTGTCTATCAGTAGGTGAATAAAGATGTGGTGTATATATATAATTATATATATAATATATTATGTATATATATATATATATATATATAATGGAATATTACTCTGCCATAAAAAGGATGAAATCTTGCCAACATGGGTGGACCTAGAGGGTATTATGCTAAGTGAGACAAGTCAGACAGAGAAAAACAATTAGCACATGATTTCACTTATATGTGAATCAAAAAAAAAAAAACAAACCATGAATAAACACACAAAAATGTAGAAACAGACCCATAAATACAGAAAAGTATCCAATATTGCCAGTTGGGAGTAGGGTGGAGAGATGAGCAAAATTGGTGAAAGAGAATGAGAGGTACAGCTTTCCAGTTGTAGAATGAGTAAGTCATGGGTAAGGTACAGCATCAGGAATAGAGTCAATGGTATTGTAATAATATTGTATAGCAACAGATGGTACACTTCCCTACAAAAACTATTCATCATTAGTCTGAAATTCAAATATAACGAAGCTTAACTATGTGGTATAAAGGCTACCAATGGATGCTTGTCTCCAACTCTTCATTTTTGAGTTTTTTGGATGCTTGCCAGGGTGTGTCAGGGTCTCCTCCATGCATGACCAGGAACACTGCTTTTCAGGAGGAATGGCGTGGGTCACTTTCTATAACGCCCATCAATGTTGGTCCATCTCACCAGCTGTCCCATCTTCTCATTAGATGTTATGGAAAGTCTCTACTTTCCAATGGTCATGCAAGTTAATATTAACTATTTCAAAGGGATTTGAGGAAGAAGAATACTATGACTATGATACAGTCATCTTACCACCTAACCTGGAGAGCCAGAATAATTTTCCTTCTCTGAGGCAAAACAAATTTTTGCACATGGTCAATGGGTATATTCCACCATCAACTTTAATAATCATATACACCTGATTGTGATACTTATCCACAGAATGGTCAATATTTTCAGGAATTGATTATTCTGGTTGTAAAAACGGAGAGTTTTTAGAAAACATAACCTTGAAAGAAATTCCTTTGCTCTCTAGTTTGAGTGTGGGGCAATGTGCAGACAGTAAGACTTGCTAAATGAATAGTTTGCAATACAACCCTTTAACATGATGAATGAAATCTTGGAAATTTCACATTAAGACAATTTCTCATTCCAACACACAGTGACCAAAATTTAAATGAGAATCCACTGAGGATAAAAATCAAGAATTTAGACAGCACCTCCAAAATGATCATGCAAGGCCTCTTTTCCTTTTCTTCTTTAACTCTTCCTCTCTGTGGGTGACATATGAACTGATGAACAGCGTTCTGCAGCATTAAACCAGATTTCATCCTCATTATCATAATCATATGTACACCAATGGTCCATATCATATTCTTGCTTCACTCATGGAGACTCTTAAGTAAAGCATTCCTTTGGAGAATTTAGTTTGTTTCTCAAGTTTTATGGGTATTTCATTCTAGAAAAATAAGATTTTGGGCTAGGTATTGAGGGTTGATGCTTTGGTTTGGAATTTTTAGTACATCCCAAGCCCACTGACCAAACCTATCATGATGCTCTGAATACAATAAGAAATTACAAGTCTGATTCATTTTCAGTTCAAAAAGTTTGTGGTTAACAATGCCCTACTGTTCTTGCTGTATGAGGATTACTTTCCTTTTTTTTTTTTTTAATTGAGGTATAGTTGACACACAATGTTACATTAGTTTCAAGTGTACAACATGGTGATTCAATTTCTCTAGACATTAAGCTGTGCTCACCACAAATGTAGCTGCTATCTGTCGCCATGCAACACTATTACAATACCATGCGCTACATTCCCTATGCAGAATTATTCCTTTTATTCCTGTAATTTATTCATCCCATAACTGGCAGCCTGTTCCTCTCTCTCCTTTCTCTCATTTTGTCCTCCTTTCTGGCAACCAGCAGTTTGTTCTCTGTATTTAAGGGTCTGTTTCTGCTTTTTTAGAAGGTTACTTTTCTTTTTCGGTATAGAAATAGCTTTGAATTTTTTAATTTCAAGTGTCATATGTAATGCATATTCAAAGGCAAAATCAAAAAGCATAACGTGATATAAAGAAAATATGAAAAAATTATCTTTAAATCCAACACTCTGAGATACACTTCACCATTTCGTTGGTAGAGCCTTCTGGACTTCTAGTTGTTTATAGTCAGAAATATACATGGGAACATATATACGAATATAAAAACACAATCAGAATAGTTGGCTTTATTTTAGGTAACGTGTGCTTCGGCACTTTGTTTGAATTCCTTTTTAATTTTAAAAGCCACCCTATAAAGTAGGTAGTACTGGTAGCATTCCCAATTTAGAGATGAAGACATCTTGAGGACAAAATAGTCAGCTTGTCCAAAGCCCCATGTGAGCAAGTGGCAAAGCCAGAATTTGAAGTGCAGTAGATTTACTCCAGAGCTCAAGGCACACTATGTGCTGTTAATGACCTGTGTTTTTCACCTAACAGTATTGCTGATACCTCTCCACATTAATACTTTTCCAAACATATATGTCCTTTTCCTGGATGCTGAGTATTCCATAAGATCATTGTGCCACAGTTTACATCAATGACGTCCTCATGATGGACTTTAGTCTGGTTCTTTTCATTTTTTTTTTCACTTCCTCCATAATGCTCTGAAGAGAACCCTTGCCATATATCTTTGCTAATCTTTCCGATTACTTATTTTGGATAAATCTCTAAAAGTAGAATTTGAGAGCTCAATTTAATTTTTCTGCGTATTGACAGAATGCATTCTCTGAGGATTAAACCTGTCTACACCCCTGCAAATAGTACACAAGAATAACTCCTCTCCACATTTGATCCACTTAGAAAAATTCTTAAAATCTCACATTCCAAGACACTTTGAAAACAAAAATCGCCTTCCATAGTGAGTTAGTATTGTCATTTCCTTGAAGTCCAAGTATTCTAAGGACTGATACTCTTGTCTTATGGACCAATGCACTGTTCCCGAGTCCAATCGCCCGATCATGGCCAGTAGGCGGTGCTCACACACAGGTTAGAAAGTTCTCTGTGGTCACCTTCTCTCTGATACACAGGGAATCATTCAATGTCTTAAACTCTTGGACAACACATCATGACCTGCCTACTCAAAACTTATGTAATGGTGTATCCAGTATTCTGAAAATTCAGATTGATTGTTATTCTTCTTATATCAATGTCTTGGCAGAAGCTAATGTTAGCAATGTTCACATTCCCTTCAGATCACGAGGTCCGTGTATAGAGGCAATAATAACTCGCGAGGACTCATCCAAGTGAGTTTTCAAGCATCTGATCTTCAACTTGTATCAGCCAGCTTTAACCTTTCACTTATCTGTCTATACTGCATGTCTATAAGGAGTGGTATAAGCTGAACAGTATCTAATACTCTCCCTTTTCCACTATTACTCTTGGATTTAACTACCACATATTTCTTATTAAAAATGTGGCTAAATATTTGTCATTGCAAGCCTGAGGCAGATAAGTTTTTCTATTTTCCTTCTGACTAGAGCTCAGTTTGTCTTTTAATGCCTTTATATGATGCTGCCTTGTATTTACTTTAAAAACATTTCTGACTCCTCTATGATTTGGTTATTTGGTCCTTGAAAAGCAGCATCCAAATGCAAAGGCTGAAAAGTGTGACCACACAAAATAAAGAAAATGTCTGGGGCGCCTGGGTGGCTTAGTCGGTTAAGCGTCCGACTTTCGCTTAGGTCATGATCTCGCGGTTTGTGGGTTCGAGCCCCGCGTCGGGCTCTGTGCTGACTGCCAGCTCAGAGCCTGGAGCCTGTTTCAGTCTGTGACACCCTCTCTCTCTGACCCTCCCCTGCTCACGCTGTCTCTCTCTCTCTCTCTCCTAGAAATAAATAAAAATATTGAAAAAAAAATGTCTGAACATTCAAAATCTCAGTAAAACAAAAAAAAAATTTCTGAAAGAATAAATTATTAGAGAATATGTATTATTTCTGCTTCTTTCCTATTTAAGATTTACTTTGCTGCTAAGTCTGAGACTGATTTTGTAAAACTTTTCCATGGGCTTTTAAAGTAATGAGTTCTTCACTCAAAGATTTGTCAATTAAGCAGTGTTTGGATGACTGTCAGTAGAGCATGCAACTCTTGATCCTGGAGTTGCAAGTTGAAGCTTCATGTTGGCTGTAGAGATTCCTTAAAATAAAATCTTAAAAAAAAAAATCTCAGTAAAACATTGAGAAAAATATTTATAGCAAATATGATCCATGAAAGATGATCCTTAAGAGATGAAGAGATTGTCAATGTCTGCTAAAAATATTAAAAGCATAACAGGAAAAAATGGACAATGAACTCAAACAGAATTTACAGAGGCACAAGCAACTATGGATGTATTTCAAGGAAATATTTAATATAATTAGTTGTGAGAAAAATGGAAATTAAAATGATCTCGTTCAAATTAGCAAAGAGTAATTCAATATCAGTAATCATGGTTAGGACATGGCAAAGGTCAAAGTCACCCCTCACACATGGTTAGGAAAAGTATGTAACCATTCTAGAACGAAACTTTATAATTTATAACAAAAATATTAAAAATGTTTATAACCTTTCACCAGTCAAACGAGATATATTTATATATATATATAAAGTTCATTCTGACATTATTTATCCCAACAAAACTAAGTCAAACGAGATATATTTATATATATATATAAAGTTCATTCTGACATTATTTATCCCAACAAAATACTATACACCATCAAATATCCAATAATGTAGCATAATTTTTAATATTATTCATGTATTTACAAATACATATGCAGGACAAATAAAGGAAAAAAATATATCCCATTTTTGACATTTATTTTCTGTGGATATTAAGTTATACATTTTGTTTTTAATTTGTATTTGTATGTTTCTCACACTTTGTATAGGAAATAGTATTCCTTTTACAATGAGAAGAAGCACAGAGTTTAAAGGTCAACTTGATTCAGGTAGAATTTCCATATAATAAAATGTGCATAATTTAAGGGTAGACGTAACTGAGTTTTGACAAACGGCACCTTCATTTGACACTCACTATAATTAAGATACAGAATATTTGCATTTTTTGGAAATAAACTCTACGCCCAACCTGAGGCTTGAACTCATCACCCCAAGATCAAGGGTCACACACTCTACTGACCGAGCCAGCCAGGTGTCCCAAGGGACAGAATATTTGCAGTCAAATCCCTCCACCTTCATTCCTAACAACCATTGCTGAGCATTCTGTCACTGTACATCAGTTTAGCATTTTGAAAATTTCACATAAATAGAATCAGTATGTTGTCTTTCATGTTTATCTTCTTCCCATCCGCATAATGTTTTTGAGATTTAAACATGCTGGTACATATATCCATAGCATATTTCTTTTTACTGTTGAGGAGTATTGATTTCAAAGATAGACAACAATTTGTTTATCAAATCAACTAATGATGGATATTTGGGTTGTTTCCAGTTGGGGTTATTACAAATAAAGCTTCTAATTACATTGGCATAAAAATCTGTGAACATATGCTTTAGTTTTTCTTGAGTAAATACCTTGGAGCAGATTTTCTGGATAGCATTGTAAGTGAATATTTATTTTTAAAAAAACTACTAAGCAGTGTTTCTAAGCAGTTATACCACTTTATTCTCCCAACATCCAAGTCTGAAAGTTTCAAATGTTCTACACTCACACCAACATTTGTTATTATCAGTCATTTTAACTTTAGCCATCCTAGTGATAAGAAGTGGGGTCTTTTATTTCCCTGATTTTTAATGACTTTTAGTATCTGTTCATGTGTTTAGTGGCCATATGTATATCTTCTTTTGTGAATATTCTGTTCACATCTCTTTCTAATCTTGAATGAGATGTTTGAAAACTTATTATTGAGTAGCAAAAGTTCTTAGTATGTTCTTAATAAAAGTCTTTTGTCAAATATGTGTATTGTGAATATTTTTCCCAGTTTGTGAATGTGTTTTGAAAAGCACTTTGGGATTTTAGTGACATATAATTCCTCAGGGTTGTTTTTTTTTAATGAATTACATTTTCGGTGTCATAGCTAGGATAATGCTACTATGCTATCTTCTTAAAGTTTTATACTTTTAACTTTAGTGTTTTGGTCTATGATCTATTCCTAGTTATTTTTTATGTGTATGTTGTGAGGTCATTTCGACATTCAGTTTTCATATAGATATCTAGATGTCCTGGTATCATTTGACAAAAAGGCTATTATCTCCCCTCATGAACTGCCCTCTGAAATGTTTGTTGAAAATTAATGGACTAAAAATGTAAGAGTCCATTTCGTGGTTTGTTATTCTGCTTCATTGATCCGTGTCCATCCTGAAGCCAGGAATCTACTCTAACTGTTCTGTCATCTGCATATGGATCTAGATGGATGCGTGGACACAGAAACCAGCTAACGCCGAAGACTGTATGATTAGAAAACATTTCTCTTAAATCTCAGTGATTCCTCTAACGAGCAAGGAACAGGAGCAATTCATTTAACTTCTCTGAACCTTCATTTCCTCACCTACAAAATAGGTATGTTTAGACTTAGTTTGAAGGATTGTTTTGATAATTTAATGTGATGAGAGCTTAAAATGTCTGGAGCAGCACCCAACACAGATGAGGAAGACCCTAACAAAGATAGGTTGGTGTCTCTTTAAGGACCCAGATCAGGTCCCTGATTTAAGCAACAATCAGCTAGGGGTATGTTAGAATGCATTACCCCCTGGGGTTTCCAGCCAAAATTTTGCATCTCTGTCCATGTGATTTTCATTTTGATTTGGCCACTTCATTTTTCGATGACCCTTTATGAATCATATAATTTCTCCGGCTGTAGTCTCTTCCTCTGAAACATTAGGTCACGAATCACCCTTTAAAGTCGCTTCCATCAATAGCCTATGAATAGCCACCTTTTCATCATGAATTCAAATACCAAAATAAAAGAAGAATAAAATTTGTTTCTTCTTTGTTATCTCTTTAAGTGAAACCATAGTCTTCTTGCCACAGAAGCACCGAGTGCTTACTATCACTTTCTCCTGTTCCAGACTAATAAAATGAAAAAGATAAAACAGCTTGAAGAAAAGAGGTGCAAATGATTTTTAACTAGGTCCCATAATTCCAAAACTGAAGGAAAATTATTAGGCCATCATTCTAGGAAATCAGACCAGAAATAGGAACTTTACATCTGAAGAACCACAGTGTTGCTATGTTTATTACTTGATAGCCTGATATACAAACATTAGCAATGTGTCAGTTTCACAGAAACCCATCAATTCACCTGTGAAAGTCCATTTTTATCATGTTTTCTCATTAGTTTTATTATTTCAGCTTTATTGAGCTATTCATCAATTCCATATTTTGGAATATTTTATTAATACGACTTCAAACATAAAATATTAATTTATTATAGCATGCTTCGTTCATCAAAACCTTTGGAAGCGATAGGTAGTGCATCTGATTGGCATAAGAAACCAGGTTAACCTGATGGAATACCTCCTACAGAGGATGCTTAGCTATATATTGTGGTAAATTAATTGCATTATGACTCTAATTCTTGGTCCTTTCTTGTTTCCACACCTCTTGCCAATGACTTTAGAGCTCTTCCTCTAAGAATGGAGTATTGCACCATCCCATGTGTCTTGCTTTGACCTTTAGGATCAATGGAAGTGACAGTGAACTGGTTCGGAGCCTAGACCTCAAGGGACCTAGCACGTGTCGGCTTGCTGTCTCTTGTTTCCCAATCATCCCCATGACAACATGCCCTGGCTAATCCGCCAGGAAATGAGACCCATATTACACAGACCTGAGCAGCCTGTCGTCTCAGCCATGGCCAGCCTGGACCAGCCAACGTCCAACAGGTGAGTGAGTTCAATCAAGATCAGCAGAGACGCTTGGCTAACCCAAAGCTGAACCTGCATGATACACAATACGTCACTGTGTCACAACAGAGCCTTATGGCTGCGGGTTGTGATGACTGTAACTGAAACAATTATTGTGAGCTTTCTTGCACATACTGTAACGCATCTATTATGCTTTTAAATCCATTGAAAATAATCTCCCAACAGTTTGTGTTTCCTTGAATACCACAGGAAGCTTGGGTGCTCCCGCTTACAAACAGACCCCTTCTGTGTGTGTGATCACAGCCATTGTTACAAACAAGCAGCACAATCTGTCAGATGGGAGTCCATATAACTAACACAAAGCAGGAAGAGTGGCCTTCAAATGCTGTCATGCTCATTTTTAGGCTCAAAACTCAATTTCGAAGTGAAACCCATAGAGTTGGTAACCTGGATTCAGTATAAATGTGTGCAGGTGCGTGTGACTATGTGTGTTTGTATCATACATGCACATCCTTATTCAATGCCTTGAAAGATTTTTTAAATCATACATCCACCTGCAAAGAAAACTTCAGTAAATTCCAAGTGCAATTACACAGATTACTTTCTCCCACCTTAACACCAGAAATTTATTTAAAAAAACTAAACCGGAGCATCAAATTACTTTTAAAAGTCTCCTAAAATATTTGTATGCCAAGTAGAAGATAATTCTTACAAACTATTAGTTAACGAGGAATATAATAGTAAATATAATGTCATGGAATCTGGTTTGAATCACCCGGCCGAAGAACCAAGCAGCACTTGGAGATCTTGGAAGGGAGGAGGTCTATTTTACACCAGCGGGTTCAGAGGAGGCATTCCGTGATGAAATACTTGCTTTATCACAGTAATATCAGAAACAAACCAAATGTACAATGGCACCACCATTATTTATCTGTATTATAGAAGTGAGACATCGTGTATTAAAATAAACAGAAGGGGGCGCCTGGGTGGCTCAGTTGGTTAAGTGTCCGACTTTGGCTCAGGTCATGATCTCACAGTTTATGGGTTCGAGCCCCGCGTCAGGCTCTGTGCTGACAGCTAGCTCAGAGCCTGGAGTCTGCTTCAGATTCTGTCTCCATCTCTCTCTGCCCCTCCCATGCTCACGATGCCTCTCTCTCTCAGAAATAAATAAACATTAAAAAAATTTTTTAAATAAAAATACATTTATCATTATTTGACATAACAACATTTTCAATGGAGTCCATTCAAGATAAAAAATATTTAAAATCACAAAAAGTTAAATAAGGTAGCTGGTTAAAGCACAGGCAGAGATGAGTTGACACCAGATAACCTAGCACAGCATTTTAATTTCTATCACTGGAAATTGACTGAAATCATCCTTTTTAAAAAAAATTTAAATTTATTTATTTAAATTCAAGTTAGTTAGCATACAGTGTAGTATTGGTTTCAGGAGTAGAAGCCAGTGATTCATCCCTTACATGTAACACCCAGTGCTCATCCCAACACAGGTCGTTGTTAATGTCCATCCCCCATTTAGCCCACCCCCCCACGCATCTCCCCTCTTGAAACCCTCAGTTTGTTCTCTGTAGTTGAGAGTCTCTTATGGCTTGTGTCCCTCTCTGTGTTTATCTTATTTTTTCCTTCCCTTTCCCTATGTTCATCTGTTGTGTTTCTTAAATTCCACATATGGGTGAAATCATATGATATCCATCTTTCTCTGACTGACTTATTTCCCTTAGCATATTATACTCTGGTTCCATTGATGTTGTTACAAATGGCAAGATTTCATTCTTTTTGATCACTGAGTAATATTCCATTGTATACATATACCACATCTTCTTTATCCATTCATCAGTGGATAAACATTTGGGCTCTTTCCATAATTTGGCTATTGTTGAAAGTGCTGCTATAAACATTGGGGTGCATGTGCCCCTTCAAATCAGAATTTCTGTAGCCTTTGGATATATACCTAATAGTGCAATTGCTGGTTCACAGGGTAAAAATAGAACTACCTATGAATGTTTTTTGTTTGTTTGTTTGTTTGTTTCGAGAGAGAGAAAGAGAGAGCACAAGTTGGGGAGGGGCAGAGAGAGAGAGAGAGAGAGAGAGAGAATCTCAAGTAGGCTTCACACTGTCAGTTCAGAGCCCCACACAGGCTCAAACGTATGAACTGTGAGATCATGACCTGACCTGAAACCAAGAGTCAGACCCTCAACTGACTGAGCCACCCAGGTGTCACTGAAATCACCCTTTTTATTGAGGGATAATTTGGAGAAATAGTATTTCAAGCTTGGAGATAGATAGATCAATAGATAGATAGATGGATGAATGGATAGATAGATGCCAGTAGATAGATAGATAGATAGTTACATAACTTTAAAATAAACATATACCTATTTGTGGTTAGTTTTTCCTGGTGGTTAATACTATGAAGACTACTAGAATTTAGGCAGGACACAGAACAGCTACTATGAAATGAAAAGTGGATCAATTTTATTGTAATTTATTCCTATGCATACTATACTATGCATATCATCAACTAAGTGCTGTAACTCATTATCAACATTTCAGTTCATACTGCATAGTCATTTGTACTGTGCTTGTAAAAACCCACCCTTGTATAATTATTTCCAGCCACCAGTAATACTAGAAAGTACTAGAAAGCACAATTTTTAATTTTTTAAATAAAAATAATCATTTTTATTGTGAAAATCTGTGAAATACTTGTTAGCACCTTTTTTTTTTTGAGAGAGAGAGAGAGAGAGAAACTTAAGAAGGCTCCACATTTGGCTTTGAGCCTGACACAGGGCTTGATCCCTTGACCCTTGGATCACGACCTGAGTTGAAATCAATAGTTGGATGCTCAACCTCCTGAGCCACCCAGGTGCCGCACCACAATTTTTAAAATCTGAATATTTTTAAACATGCCTGTAGGTATGGCCAGCATACTAACACACTCTCAGTTTACCCTGGGCAAGGGATATGTTTTTTGACCTATGGTCCCTATTCTTGTCACAGGAGTCTGACACTTAAGTTACATAAAAATCATTTCGCAGTGAGAAGCAATTTACCTTTGCACTATGAATTCTGAAAATGCTCAAGTAACATTTATGAAGGTGCTAAGATTTGTGCAACAAAACCACAGATGGATAGATTGAGGTTCATCTTTTCTTCCTCTGTCAACCTACCTCCTGGGAGAGGTGCTGATGAGCAGTGAAATGACCATATGCTTAATGCAGCCAGAAACACCAAAAGAGAAAAAAGAAATCAACATAGTCTGCTCCTGAAACTTCAAGTGTTTCCTAGGCTCTAAAGAAAACCCCACAGAAAGTAACAGATCTCAATCATTACATCGAAAGCAAAAAAAAAAAAAAAAAAAGATGTAAGTAAATGTAAAGCTGATCAATCTCACCGACAATGAGAAATGAAAATTAAGATGAAATACGATTGTTATCCCCTAGATCGAACAAAATGTAAAAGATCATGTCATCAACAGTGTAGAGCAAGGGCATTTTCATCAAATGCTGGTGAGCAGATCAATTGCTACAATGGTTGGTTGTGTCTGCATGTGAAAAAACCCAACTAACAACCTAACAGTGAACTGGAGAAACAGGGTTTATTTTTAAAGCATAAAAACTGTCTTGGAAGATGAAAGTTGCCGGCGTCGGTCTACCTGCTTGTCCTTCAGTCTTACCGCCCCCTCCTTTCAGAGTTGATTCTTATTTCCATTCTTTTCATCCCCATGATGGGGAGATGGCTGCTATAGCTCCAGGCTGCTCCCCGGGAGAATGTCAAACCGAAAGAAGAGTCTGAGAACAAAAGGACCCTGGATTCCGAGGCCCTGTCTTTGCATTAGGAAGAAAAGCCATTCAGCAGTCTTCCCCTTGAGTTTCATTGGCTAAAACTGAGACACACCTCCACACCCAGACCAAAAACCGAGAACAATTGAAGATACACAAGTCCTACCTTTCCTGACAGAAAATAACTACTGAGTGAGGCATGGATTTGTGGCAGTTACATATTTTGTGTATGACAGTTTGGTGGTATCTGCCAAAATTTAAATGCATAAATCTATCACAGTGTAATATTTCTTCAGGACTTTAGGCTACACATACTTCTGGAAATGCTGTGGAAAGATACATGTTTCTCTGCATGTACTTTAAGTATTCCCATGTATGTACATGTATGTGCATCTTTATGTCATTACATAGAAATGCTGGAAATATGTATAATCGTACCAGCATCATTAATAAAAACTTGGAAATAATGTATAACTTAAATATCAATTAATGCATGTTAAATACTTAGCACTGGGTCTGATATGTGCTAAATAAGTATTTGATATTGGCCTGGGGCTTGGTGCAAATTTTTTGTTCTTTTTTTTTTTAATCTCCATCAATGTAAGATTAAATCAATTGCACTTCCATATATTGGAATACCTTACAGCAACCACAAACAACCATCTAGGTTTATATTTGCTGACATTGACAGATGTACAAGATATATTGTTCAGAAAAGACTAATGCAAGTTTCTTAATATGTGTAGTATCATCTTATTTTTCTTTAAAAAGACAAGGAAAATAAAGTTGAGAATATAACTGGGGAAGAGTTTAGGTTTCAATATTGTCGTATTTTTTAAACAATAAATAAGCATCACTTATTTATTCCTCTGGCTGTTTTTAGATGTTCTCTTTGTTTTCAGTTGCTTTAGTATGATGGACATAAATAGGATGTGTTTTCTATTTAACCTGCTTAGAGTTCTTAGTGCTTCTTGAATATATGTTGTTGGATATTTTTTATCAATTAAAAATTCTCAGCCACTATCTCTTCAAATACTACCATCTATTCTCTCTTTTTTTCTCTAGTGGCCCACCTGTTATACATGGTATACCTTATAATATCTTCTAGGTCTCTTTTACTGTTTTCTTACTTTCTATCTTTTTATTTCTTTGTGCTTTAGTATGGGTATTTTCCTCTATCTTACCTTCAAGTTTACTAATTCTATCTCTAGCCATTTCTAATCTGCTATTAAACCATCCACTGAGTGCAGATTGCATTTTGCAGTTCTAGAATCTACATTGGATTATTTTTAATAGTTTTCCTCTAGAATTCTCATCTATTCATTTTAACTCCTTGAACATATACGATGTATTTTAAAGTCCCTTATAACTCCATATCTGAATATCTATTTTTCCTATTTTTCTTTTGCTTTTTGGTCAAGTCTTGGTCATTCACATGCCTTATTATTTCTAATTGGAGCCAGATATTCTACATTAGAAATTGTAGACATGTTTTGAGAATCTAGATAATATTTCCTTTCTCCAGAGAAAATTTAATTTTGCTTCTAGCAGGCAGCTATACTAGGTATGTTAGCAATCCAATATTCACCATTTTGATCAGGAATTAAGATTATTTAAAATTGGGCTTGACTGTCTATAAGGAATGTTCAATTGCCAGTATTCCAGACTCCTTTTATCTTTACTTTAGAGAGTCCCAACTAAAAGTCAGATTTTTGTGTGCCACTCCACTCATATTGGTGAACCTTGAATTCCAATTTTTATAACCTCATTCCTGTTGAAGTGCTACTCAGCTTCCCAACCTTTTGACATTTCTCTGAAAATTGGCAATTTTCAGAATCTCTCGGATTCTATAGACTTACTGAACCTTTTCTGTGTATGTGGTGTGTGTGTTGGGGGGGGGGTGTCTGGAGTTATAAATCTGTGTTTTCAAGTTTTTCTAGGTATTTTCTTTTTTTAAACTTTTTTTTTTTTTTGAGAAAGAGAGAGAGTGCAAGGGTGGTGAGGAGTGGGGGAGAGAAGGAGAGAGAGAGAGAGAGAGAGAGAGAATCCCAAGCAGGCTCTGCACTGTCAGCACAGAACCCAGTGAGGGGCTTGAACTCATGAACCATGAGATCATGACCTGAGCCAAAACCAAGAGTCAGGCGCTTAACTAATTGAGCCACCCAGGCACCTCTTTAGCTACATTCAGAGGGTTTGTGAGAAACAGGTTAATGTACCATTGGAAAAATACAAGTCACAAGCAATGTGTTTTTTCTTAATTAAAAACAAAAGTGGAGGATAAAAGAGAAAATTCCATTAGAGGAAATCATACTTTGAGTTAATATCTAACATTTATATAAAAATGAGACTGAGGAGTTTTAAGAAGAACTCTAGACTTAGATTTTATATTCTAGGAATTTGAACCCTAGAAAATGTGAGGAAAACCACTAAGTGTGTAAGGTATTAAAAATGGGAATCTTGTTATCTTCAGGCTACTCCTTACCTTAAAGTTAATCCTACTGGGGCACCTGGGTGGCTCAGTCGGTCAAGCATCCGATTTCTGCTCAGGTCATGATCTCACTGCTTCTGAGTTTGACCCCTGCATCAGGCTCTATACTGACAGCTGAGAGCCTGGAGCCTGCTTTGGATTCTGTCTCCCTCCCTCTGCCTGCCCCCCCCCCCATACACACTTTTACTCTGTCTCTCTCTCAAAAATAAATAAACTTTAAAAAAACTTTTTAAAAAGTTAATCCTACTGGAAACTGGGATCTATTAAAAAGTAACAAAGTGGCTAAACAGTAGGAAAGAGAATGCGATTTCTGGGTTAAAATGTCAACATGAAGCCAGACCATAATCTCCTTCCATTAATACTATTAAGACAGCTATTAAATGAATTACATTATTTTTTTCTTAACCATATATCTGGCAGCCTATCAATGTTAGCTAATATAAGCAAGTAAAAACTTAATGTAAAACAATAATCAGCAGCAACCAAGCAAAGAAAGGGCAAATAAACTTAAAAAAAACATGGCAACCAAGAAACTGAAAATTCTTCTGTGGCTTCACATCTCCTGGCCCCACAACGACCTCTATGAAGTCATATCAATGAATCAAATGCTACAAAATCCTGGAAATTCTCAGCCGTACCCCTTACCCAATTTAGGTAGCCCCAGACTGACAATAACTAGGCGATTAAGGAAAAATTCAAGGGAAATATATTAATGAAAGCATCTACTTACTATTACAGGGTCTTAGCAAAGGCAAGAAAAACCACCATAGTTCATTTGTTGGGGTGCACACAGAATGGAGTATCCCAAAGTACCCTATGAAGGGAACTAAGTGTCCCTCCCAAATAGGAGTAAACTCTGAAACAGGTCACTTAGTCCCATTGTAGAAGGGAGACGCAAGTTGACATCAGTCAAGAATGTAGTAGGTGTCTATCACTTCTCAATTTCTCTGCTACCACCAGTCCCCACATACTACAGAAAAGCAAATAAAACTAAACTACCACCATCCTTAAACTGTAGGTTAAAGGGAAAGTCATATGAGTACACTGATATTATATGAATTAGAAATATTGTTAGTAGGGCCTGGGTAGCTCAGTCAGTTGAGCATCTGACTCTTGATTTTGGCTCAGATCATGATCTCATGGTCCTGGGGTCTGAGCTGACAGCACAGAACCTGCTTGGGACTCTTTCTCCCTCTTTCTCTCTCCTCCTCCTCTAGCATGGGCACTCTCTTTCTTTCTCAAAATAAATAAATATATTTAAAAAAATAAATATTGTTATGAATGTTAATTCATACTGTATGGACAGTAATAACCCAAAACAAAAAAAAAGTAATAATAAAAGTAGTTATGAACTTAGGGACAGATAAAAATTTCCGGTCCGCACCTCATGTCATAGTAAATTTTCAAAAGAATATAAACTTAGGGGCGCCCGGGTGGTTCAGTCGGTTAAGCATCCGACTTCGGCTCAGGTCATGATCTCACTGTCTGTGGGTTCGAGCCCCACATTGGGCTCTGTGCTGACAGCTCAGAGCCTGGAACCTGCTTCAGATTCTGTGTCTGCCTCTCTCTCTGCCCCTCCCCCACTCACTTTATGTCTCAAAATAAAATACATAAAAGATTTTTAAAAAAGAATATAAATTTATAAACCAAGGACTCAGTTAAAACAATAAAACTGCATAATAAGAGAGAATGGGGAAAAACTTTCTAGCCAAGAAAACAAATGGACAAAAAAACTCCACCATTACGTAGCTTATAAATAAATAAATTAGAAACCTTAAGGAACAGATTAACCGTGGCTGAAAATTAAATTACTGACAAGGACAAAAACCCTTGGGATAATTATAATAAATGCTGAGCAAACAGGAAAACAGATAAGACAATTAGGAAGAAAATAATAGATACAAAAGATAGACAAACACCGTCTATCATCAAGATAGTTCGTATCCCTTAGGAAGAAAACAGCAAATAAAATAACAAAAACAAAACGTTTAAAGATACAATAGGTAATCTTCTTTTATCCTAATGTCCAACTATAACCATGGAGTAATCTAATCATAATCATAACTTCAGGGAGAGCAAAGAAGAAAAAACTGTAACATAATTTGGGAGGTGAAAAAGCAAACAGACCAATGGTAACCAATTCAGCAAACACAAGAAAGCCAAATCGTAAACAGTCAAAAACGTTGAGGCTAAACACAGTTTGCTTTACAGAATTCTCAAAGGGCACAGAAACTGGTGGCCTCAGATCCCTCTAGTACTGTGGACAAATGGAAAAGATGCCAAAGTTCACAAAGAAGTTAGCTTCTTAGTATCCTTTCCCATTTCATTCTAGGCCTTGGGATTTATCATCTGGAGGCTTAGATTCCGTGGCTATATGCACACTGACTTCTTTTTTTTCTTTCCAATTTATTTATTTAAATTCAAGTTAGTCAACTTAAAGTGTAGTATTGGTTTCAGGACTAGAACTCAGTGATTCAACATTTACATAGGACACCCAGTCTTCTCATTCAAACAAGTGCCCTCCTTAATGCCCACCACCCATTTAGCCCATCCCCACCTACCTTCCCTCTAGCAACCCTCAGTTCGTTCTTTGGATGGTAGAGTTTTTTATGGTTTGCATCCCTCTCTGTTTTTATCTCATTTTTCCTTCCCAGTGGCTATAGGCACACTGATTTCTGATTGCAAAGACCACCATCATTCCACCATCCCAGTTCCCCCAACTTTGGCTCTAGCAAAGTTTGGCATGTGGATGTTTACCCTCCAAGTAGAAGGAGGGACTTAGAACACTCAGCAGTCCAAGAGAATATTTTTAAAGACACCCATATGGGGAGTTGCTCAACAAAAAGTCCATTAAGGTCACCCTATGATGAAGGTCAAATACGATAAACCCAACTCATGAACTCAGTGCTTCCAGTGAGCTTTTAGTAACTTATCTGGATATAAATAGACAACCCAGAATTACAAGAACTAAAGGAAAACATCTAACATGAGGAAGCCAAAACAAACAAACAAACAACAGGAAAATACGAAAGAAAAAGAAAAACCCAAAGTAGAGAAAACTGGAAAAACTATGTAGGAAAAAAAAATCTTTAAAGATTTAAAGATACTACTAATACCGTCAGAGATAAGGAAAACTAACATGTCCTTGAAACAAGATTAGGATGCTTTTTAAAAAGGAGATTTCAGGGGTGCCTGAGTGGCTCAGTTGTTTAAGTGTCTTACTCTTGATATCAACTCAGGTCATGACTTCAAGGTTGTAAGATTAAGCCCTATACCAATCAGCCTCCATGCTCAGCATAGGGCTGCTTGGAATTCTCTCTCTTCCTCTGTCTCTGCCTCTCCCCTATTCACTCACTCACTCTCTCGAAACAAATAAATAATTTTTTTTAAAAAAAGGAAATTTCTGGAGCAACTGGGTGGCTTGGTCAGTTGTGTCTGACTTCGGCTGATGTCGTGGTCTCACGGTTTGTGAGTTTGAGTCCTGTGTCAGGCTCTGAGCTGACAGCTCAGAGCCTGGAGTCTGCTTCAGATTCTGTGTCTCAGCCTCTCTCTGCCCCTCCCCTGTTCATGCTCTCTCTCTCTCTCTCAAAAATAAATAAACATTAAAAATTTTCAATGGGAATTTCTAAAAAGGAAAAGCTTTTAGAAATGAAAAACATAAAAATAAAAACTGAAAAACTCAATAGGTGATTTTGAAACGATGGGAGGAAGTTCTCCATAAAATAGTACAGTAACAAAGAGATTAAGAAAGAAGATAAGAAAATCAAAAAGGCAATCCAGGTACTCAGAAAGATAGAATAAAAACAAGTGAGCAGCGGAAGTCATCAATACTAAAATGATTTAAGAAAATATCCCAGAAAGACAAATATCACCAAATAAATGAGTCATTATATAATATGAAAACATAAATAACCTCATATAAAAATGGTCCAAAAGTGTGAAGAGACATTTCTCCAAAGAAGATATACAAATGATCAACACACATATGAAAAGAATCTCAACATTATTGGCCATCAGGCAGATGCAAATCAAAACTACAATGAGATACCACTTAAAAGGATGATAACAGATGTTGGCAAGGATGTGGAGAGAGTGGAACCCTCATACATTGCTGGTGGGAATGCAAAGTAGTGTAGCTGTTTTGGAAAAAATCTAACTGTTCTTCAAAATGTTAAGTATAGAATTACTGAATGACCCAGTAATTCTACTTCTGGTATATACGCAAGAGAACTGAAAACATATGCCTGCACAAAATCTTGTACATAAACTATAAATCCTTCACAATAGTTAAAGAGTAGGAAAACCGAAATGCTCATCAGTTGATAAACTGTGATATATCTATACAATGGAATATTATTCTGCAATGAAATAAGGAAAATACTAATACATGCTGCAAAATTGAAAGCATTGTGCTAAGTGAAAAAAGTCAGGAAAGTCAGGAAAGTTACATAATGCATGAATTCACTTATCTGAAATGTCCAGAAAAGGCAAATCCACAGAGACATAAATAGATTAGTGATGCCTAGTGCTGGGAGTTCAGGTTGGGGGTAGTGCTAAAAGCTATGGGGTTTCTTTAGAGGGGATAAGTCAACTATTCTAAATTTGATTATGGTAGGAGAGCCTGAGTGACTCAGTCGGTTAAGCATTGGACTCTCAATTTTGACTCAGTTCATGATCTCGAGGTTTGTGAGTTCAACCCCCACATCCAGCTCCATACTGCTTGGGATTCTCTCTCTCTCCCTTTCTCTCTGCCCATTCCCCAGCCCTCTCTCTCTCTCAAAATAAATAAATAAACTTTATAAAGATAAATAAATTTGATCATGCTAATAATGGCACAACCCTTCGAAAATACTAAAAAACATTTAGTTGTACACTTCAAATGGGTAAATTGTATGATAGGTAAATTATCTCTCAGTAAAGTTGTTTATATGTAAATTGTATTTCATTAAAGCATTTTTAAAACCAACTAGCCAGGTATCCAGTATAATGAGTGAGAACCCATGCACCCAAGGTATTTTGTTGCCACATTTCAGAATACCAAGGACAAAAAGGAGATTCTATAGAATTCCAATGAAGAAAAAAACTGGTTAAATAAGAATCAGAAATCTGAATGGCCTCACACTTCTCAATAGCAACAGAACCACAAAAAAATTGTAGCAGTGCTTGTAATATTCTGAAGGTAAATATCTCCAACCTGGAATCCTACAGAGCCACACTGTAATCAAGCAGGAGGGTAAGATGAAGACATTTCTAGCATAGAATGTCTCCAAACCTTACCCTTGTGCACCCTTCAACAAGAAGTTACTGGACGATGCCCTCCTTGAAATGCCCTTCTTCTTATAAACTAAGAAGAAGACGAGGGATAAAGGAAATGCATCAGCCAAAGCTGGAGTGGGGCAAAGAGAATTCCCAAGGAATTCCCAAGGAAAAGGGAAATGTCAGATGCTAGTGATGTTGGAGATTAGAAGGCAACAGTCCAGTCCACAGTAATAAGACAAGCAACAAATATATAAAGAGCAGTCTTTACCAGGAGACCCACTGCCATCCAACCATTCAATGCCTGGATGTGCCTGCTCCATACTGCATAACCATGTGCTGCAGAAATGTCTCTCTTCTACCCGTGTTCCAATATCGGATCATCTCAGGACATTCATTTCAAACCACAGAAGTGCACTTCATTCACCTTTACCTGGGAGCTAAAAGCAAGCGATGATGAGCTGTGTTTGTCAGAGCATCTGTGGTTACACTGGGTAACAAATTAAGTCTCAAGCTTTGGTGACTTATTACTCTCACACTGTACGTCCCTATGTGCCTTGGGATGGATGTCCTGGTACTCATACTCACTCAGTATCCAGGCAAATAAACATTCTGATCCTTAACATCTAGTCCTCACAGTGGCTGTGGAGGGTTAAAAGAGAGTCAGTTTAGCAACCACTCTTGAGCCACTCCCAGAAACGACCTACACCCCCTATGCTCCCAGCACCCTGGTGAGGGCTAGAAAAATGACCACACTCTAACCACAACGTTTCTAGGAAATGCGGCAGACCACATGCATCTTTGGTGAGCAATAAATATCTCTACTCCATAAATTGGGAAGTAGAAAATGCAAAGCGACCTAATCCCTCTGACCATATTTTTGTCAGGTACCCAGAACCGGGCTCACAGTCCGTGTCTGCCAAATGGCCCACCTTGGTAAGCCCTGCCTTTTCCAGAATGTAGTTGTGACCTCGTCCCCATATGTCCCCCAAAGGAGGCAGTTGTGAATTCTAAGGAAGCTGAAGCTAGAATATGAAACTTGGAGTGTTCAGCTTATGTTTTCTTCATCGGTGAGCACTTTCCTAACAACCAGGTTTGTACTTACCACTCAGATTTTCAAAACCCAGAGCAGGTAGATAAAGAGAGAGAGAGAATTATCAACACAAAAGTCGGAATACTGGTTATCTCTGGTGGAGAAAACAGTAATATAGCTGGGAAAATTAAAAAGCAATATATTCTATTTCCTAATCTGGGTAGTAAGTACTGGGTACATAAGTCTTTGTTTTGCTAATGTTCCTAAGTCTCTAGGTAGCTAGCAAGCCATCCATCCATCTACTAACTTTCTAGTCTATCTCTATGTGTGTCCAGTTTCCTGTTGCGTGGTAAGGATTAAACATTGACCCTAAAAAGGTTTGGCCTTTGACTAGCTCCTGAAAAGTAGCCCTTCAACCCTTAGAATGCCTTTCCTGCTAAGAGTGTGTTTATTATCTGGAGGCCTCGGACCATGTAATATCAGCTTGACGCCCAGAGAAGCTGGAGATAAAGGTCAGTCATGTGAGCAGTCAGCCATGCCCAGGTGGTGGACTCTAGTGAAATCCCAGACCCCAAGGAATGGTGGAACTTTCCTGCTTGGCAATACTCCATGCATATTGACACACAGCTTTGTGGGGAGAGGTGGGCCCTGCCTGCATGACCCCCCTGGGAAAAGACCAACTAGAACCTCTTGGCTGGTCTGAGATGCTGTCCTAAGTACCTCTTCACCTTTACAGATTTTAATCTGCACCCTTTTGCCATAACAAACAGTAATCTTGAGTATGACAGCTTTGCTGCATTCTGTGAATTCCTGCAATGAATCAGTGAACTTGAGAGTGGTCTTGGGAACCCTTATATACATCTGTATATAAGACCTTCTTCACACTTATTTTTTTTTTTAATATAATAGAAGAAAATCTCCCTAAACATAGGAAGAATTAAATCTAGGGAACACAAAGGCATTTTGTGTTCTGTAAAAGATTTATTTTACTAGATCTACATCAAGACATGTCACAAAGAAGTCCCTGGACATTAAGATTAATGAGGGAAAAGAAAGCTTTAGTCATCCAGGGGAAATGCAGCTTGCTTACAGAGATGAAAAATAACTGCCGTTAAATTCCAATGAAATTGGACAATATGAAAACATTTCTAAAACGCTGAGAAAGTACTACTGAAGAATATAATACTCAGCTGAAATTTATGCTCAGGTATTAAACTATCAGGCTGACATTCTTACCCAGGAAACAATCATGAGGTAGTGAGCCCACAGGCCCTGGCTGAAAGTAATTGCTTTCATTTCATCGTGGAACCTGATGAAACTGGTAGGAATCATGGGCATAGAAGAGGCTGGAGATGTTAAAAACACTTAACTAAATAAAAATAATAAAACTGAAGCCAGGATGTGAGTCGGAAGGTGGGAGGAAGAAGGAGAAAACATGATAAATTCCTCCACCTTTCATAGCAGAAAGCTACAGATTTTTTTCAAAAATGGACCTTACCCAAAAACATGACTCCATCTCTGATATTTTTCATAACCAACTTTCCTTAAAATAAATCTATATAATTGAGCTAATATAAAAATAACTGACATTTATGAATCACTATATTCTAGGCACTGTTCTAAATGTTTTCTTTGTATTATCTCTTCTTACCCTCACAACATCCTATGACTTAGGTGCCATAAATTCTACTTTACAGATAAGAAATCTGAGGCACAGAAAATGCTAACTAACTTGTCCAGGTTCTCACAGATAGTCAAGGCATGGATTCTGGAGGTAATATTTTTTCATGTATGGAAATGATTCTATAAAGTTTGACTTCAGCTCTTTTTTCCCCTCTGATGTTCAGTTGTAATTAAATTTGAAATTTTACTTAATATAATATGCATAGCATCATCTTATATTTTATAAAAATGGATTTCTTTTCCATAAAAGAAACGGTTTTCTTTTTATAAAGAATGTGTTTCTTTTATAAAAATGTATCTAGCCATTTTTCCAACTATGTATGTGCATAGAAACATGTTCAGGATAATTGTCAACAATACTGCAATAACATTGTAGAGTGACTGTACAAAAGAAAAAAAGAACACTGTGGAGGAATGTGGTTCATCTAACATTAGAGAAGGTAGTTCAGAGAGTTAAACTTGGGGTAATATTTTGCTCTCTGCTCTATAGTTATCTATATTGTTTGAATTTATATATACAGCAAGGTGTATAAAATTAATAAAATAGTCTTTAAAAATGTATCTTCTAATTTAGGGGGGAAAAACCAACAGGCTTTGGCTGCACCAATACCATGAAATTTTGAGCCGCCATTTGAAGTGCTAGCATGGGGTGCCTGGGTGGCTCAATTGGTTAAGCATCCGACTTCGACTCAGGTCAGGATCTCACAGTTCATGGGATTGAGCCCTGCATCAGGCTCTGTGCCTACAGCTCAGAGCCTGGAGCCTGCTTCAGATTCTGTGTCTCCATCTCTATCTGACCCTCCCCTGCACACACTGTCCCTCTCTCTCTCTCTCTCTGAAATAAATAAAACATTTTTAAAAATAAGTAAATAAATAAAGTGCTAGTGTTAAGACTTAATAGATAGGTAAACTTATTTTTGTAAAAACAGTCAATTTGCAATACAACATGAAGAATGCATTTAAATGTGTAAAATCAAATATGGGGCTTAGGAGCACCTTGGTGGCTCAGTCTGTTAAGCGTCTGACTCTTGATTTCAGCTCAGGTCATGATCTCACGGGTTTGTGTGTTTGAGCCGCACATCAGGCTCCACACTGACCCTGTGGCAACTGCTTGGGATTCTCTCTCCATCTATCTCTGCCTTTCCCATGCTTGCACCTCCTCTCTCAAAATAAATAAACAAATTAAAAAAAATTAAATACAGGGTGTGTGTGTGTGTGTGTGTGTGTGTGTATCAGACAGGCAGACATCGAAGTATGTTCAAGATATTAGCAGTGGTTATACATGAATGTTAGGATTTGAGACAATTTTTATTCTATACTGTTTTCAGTGCTGGCCAAATCATTAATTATAAGCATGTTCTAAATTTAATTAAAATTGGGGAGAAATCAAAAATTAAACTTTGGGGACTGGTAAAGGCAAAGGACACATTTGCATTTGTCCCTCAGAGAGGTTCCCTGATTTCTCTGCTCTCTTGCTGTTTGGCAAACCCGTGGGTGTTTGGTTTTTTTCCACTCTTTTTTTTCCTTTGCTGACGATTGCCTAAAACCTTGTTCTTGATTACTGTCTTTGAGATGGAAGACAGCAGGAGCCCTTTGGTATTGAGTCATTTTGCAGGGGAGGGGAAGAAAATGCTCCAGGGCCATTTGAACGGCAAGAAAGGAATTGATTATGTTTTTGACCTATTGCTGCTCAATTAGGCGAGCCTGCCCAGCTGTGGGGAGATTGCCGGAACAGGCTACTCTGCAGAGGGAACACCTCGTTCTCAATCCTTTGCTAGACTGATTTAGCCCCTTGCTACTTAAAATGTGGTTTCTGGAACAGCAGCACAGATCTCACCTGGGAGCTTATTAGAAGCGGAGTCTTGGGTCCCCACCTCAGACCTACTTTCATCGAGATCCCAGGTGATTCTCAGGCACATTTAAGCATGAGAATCCCTGATTCCAAGAACATCACGTTTCTGATTCTCTCTGATGGGTGGTCAAATGTGAGCCTGCATTGAGGTCGGAGAATCACAGAAGGTTGAATGGAAAATCCCCACATTCCACAGAGGAGAAGGCTGGGGCTAAGCCAGGCTCCTTGCCTACCCCTCCTGGACCTGTGAAACCACAACTCAGAGAGGTAAATTGGCAGCTCTAGTTAGGATACCTAAAGACAGGAAAGTTTCACAAATGAGGAAACTGATGCCAAAAGAGACTAATCAGTTCTCCTAAAACTACACATTATAGCTGGGAATCAAACTCAAGTATGACTAATTCCATGCTCTTAGCCTTTATGTGATGTGTGTGTGTGTATGTGTGTGCACATGCACATGCGTGTATGCATGTGTGTATATGTGAGTATATGTGTGTGTAAAAATATTCCACAGACTTATCAGATTATTATAATTCTTATTTTCTGAACTATGCATGTTTATGATGTTTGCATTTTTAAATAAAAGCTCACACTGTTTTATGATTAGAAGAAATTAAACTGGAACATCTTTAACATGATGCAGTTTATCACAAGCATTGTCGTTAACTTGAGAGAAATAAATCAAAATAGTTTAAGAAAGAAACCTGAAAATCAAAAGACAGTATTAAAAACACCATACTCAGATATCTTTCCCCAAACAGAATTAATGTTATTATTCATATATTCCTACCTTTCTCAATGCTAACTTGTAAGCATGTTACACATAGTTTACTATGAATATGCTGGCAATAATATCCTACTGTGCAAACATGCCATGAATTACCTTCTCTTTCCCTTACAATTGGATGGTTAAGTTGCTTCAATTTTCTCTATCCCAAAGAACAGTATGATATGGATCTTCAAGCAAACAGCAATATTTACTACATTTTAATTTCAATTAACATGACTTGAATATTCTATATCTCAACTTGAAATCATTGCTATGGCCTTCATCATTATTTATAGATATTTGCCATCAGCAGAATAACCACTTGACAAAAAAAAATTCATCAATGCTGTTTATTTGACCTGAAAGAGATATTTTACCCCCTCTTCTTAACTTTTTAAAAATGTTTATTTATTTTTGAGAGAGAGAGGCAGACTGCAAGCTGGGGGGAGGGGCAGAGAGAAAGAGAGAGACAAAGAATCCAAAGCAGGCTACAGGCTGAGCTGTCAGCACAGAGCCCGACACAGGGCTCCAACCCACAAACTCTGAGATCCTGACCTGAGCCGGTCAGACACTTAGCCACCTGAGCCACCGGGTGCCCCTATTTTATTTGCTTTCTGATTGATTTTTATCTGAAACACTTTATGTGCTTGACACTCAGAATAAGTGAGCAGAGTAGATCATAAATGTCAGCTGTCAATTCTTTTTGTTGACGTTTTGAGGCAAGAATTCAAAAATGACTTATGCTGGGATACAGGGGAAAGTCCTCGATGCTCTTTTACTTAATTTGTAAATCACCATGTAATTAACAATAAAAATTAAGTAAATAAAATTGACTTGAATGAGTAGGGTGCTCTAACAACGAGTGTATTATATTATTATTAAGATAGCTGCTGAAAACGGTCCGTGGATCCCCATGCCTTGTCAGTGCGAGCGTTTAAATGCCCTGAAGGGGAAAATGAGATTAAAGCACACTGAGCAAATTATGCATTTCTACCAAATTTTCCAGGAACTAAAGCTCATAATGTTCATTTCAGAAGGTTCGGGATCCTGAAGGCTGCACCTGCAGCCTGCCAGTAATAATTCAATTTGTCTGATTACCACAGATAAGGAGAATTTTGTGCATTTCTATGGGAGTTTTAACTACTTCTTTCCCTCACCTTTACAACATTCCTAAGGTGAGTTTAGAGTTGGGATTTTTATTTCCGCTATATAAATGAAGAACTGACTTGCAAAGAGTTGGACTCTGTCACCCAAAGTGATGTTAAATGCCACCCAGGTAGTTCTATTTGAAGTTGGTGATTCTCCATAGAATGTGGGCTCTGTCTTGTTTGTCTAGAAAGGAGAATACTCATTAGGTAGATTGCTTTCAAAAATCAAAATGATTATGTAAATTTTCAACTACTTCAAAATGATAGAAGCATTCAAGAAGTCATTAAGTGGCATTTAAATGGGAGTTTTACAACTAAGGTAGATGAAATCTAGTCTGTCTTTGTGGAGAAGAAAGAAGATTTACCAGGAAAGGCATGAGCAAACTTTCTGTGTGGAGGGTGATATTCTTAAGGGTTACAGGAGTGGACAGATAGGTGATAAAACTAGTATAGTAAAATTTAATGGTAGAGTCTTGATGTGTATTTGGTTTTATAAAAAAAATTCTTTCTGGGCACATGGGAGGCTCAGTCCATTGAGCCTCTGACTTTGGCTCAGGTCATGAACTCACAGTTTGTGAGTTTGAGCCCCACATTGGGCTTGCTGCTCTCTGCCTGTCAGCTCAGAGTCTGCTTCAGATCTTCTGTACCTCTGTACCTCTCTGTCTGCCCCTGCTCTGTTTGCGCTCTTCCCCAAAATAAATATTAAAAAATATATATTTAAAATTCTTTCAACTTCCTAGGTGTTGTATATTAACCGATGAATCATGGGGATCTACTCTCAAAGCCAAGAGCACACAGTATGCCCTCTATGTTAGCTACCTTGACCATAAATTATATTTTTAAAAAATAAAATAAAAAGAAAGGGAAAAAAGTATAGCATTAAGTTAAAAAAGGCTTTCAATTTTTCTGTATGGTTGAAAATTTTCTGCATATTATAAAAATATAATAAAATGTTAGGGGGGGAAGGCATGGAGTCTTAACCTTGTATATGTTAGAAACCCAGGTCGGGGCAGAGAAATCACTTATATTTACTTGAGAAGCTTTGAAAGGATGCACAAAAAATTTATATCCTAGAGAAGTACTTGGAACCTTACTACATTTCTCAAGAAAATATTGATTTCTCCAAATTGTATTCTAACTTGACTATAATGGAAGCTAGATTATTGGTTCTTTTCTGGATAATTGAGAACTGTGCTTTGTTTTCAGAATATTTGATTGTTAATAGATTTCCTTACCAACCATGTTGTCAGCAACTGAATAGGCATTTTTAAAAATTTTAATGTTTTTTATTTTATTTTTGAGAGTGGGGGAAGAGGGAGAGAGAGAGAGAGGAAAAGCACGAGCATGGGAGGAACAGAGACAGAGAGGGAAACACAGAATCTGAAACAGACTCCAGGCTCTGAGCTGTCGGCACAGAGCGCAATGCAGGGCTCAAACTCAGGAATGGCAAGATCATGACCTGAGCCGAAGTCGGATGCCTAACCAACTGAGCCACCCAGAGGCCCCTAAATAGACATTTCTAAGTGTATCTTTTCTTTTAATATATATTTTTTATTTATTTCTAGGAGAGAGAGACAGCGTGAGCAGGGGAGGGTCAGAGAGAGAAGGAGACACAGACTCTGAAACAGGCTCCAGGCTCTGAGCTGGCAGCCAGCACAGAGCCCGACGCGGGGCTTGAACCCACGAACCGCGAGATCATGACCCAAGCGAAAGACTGACGCTTAACCGACTAAGCCACCCAGGCGCCCCAAGTGTATCTTTTTTCAAATAATTATAGACATTTAATTTCTCTTTCATTGCCTTTTCAAATGTTTTCACTATTCTTAGAACAATCCAGAAAGAAAGCAAAGCAAATTTTTAGAAACTTAACTATGTCTGGGACAACCTTGAGATCAAGCTCACATGCATTGCTCTTCTTCTGGTCCAATGGGCAAAGAACAACTTCCTCTTTCCAGTGACAGTGACAGACAGCTGCTTGTGTTGGCTGAATTAACCTGCACGGGTTTCTTTCATGCCACTTGTCTTTTGATTTTCACCATCAAAAATCAAGCAGAGATTCAAGCAGAGAAGGCAAAAGTAAACAGAAGACCCCTAAATAGCCCACGTGTAATTCTCAAAAAAACTATTTGGGACAATTGGCTTTGGGACAGCACTCCTTTTTAAAATAACCTTAACAGGGGCGCCTGGGTGGCCTAGTCGGTTAAGCGTCCGACTTTCGCTTAGGTCATGATCTCGCGGTTCCTGGGTTCGAGCCCCGCGTCGGGCTCTGTGCTGACTGCCAGCTCAGAGCCTGGAGCCTGTTTCAGTCTGTGACTCCCTCTCTCTCTGACCCTCCCCTGCTCACACTGTCTCTCTCTCTCTCTCCTAGAAATAAATAAAACATTTAAGAAATAAATAAATAAAATGGCGTTAACAATGTAGGAATTTTGCTTTTCTAAAAATGATGGATTGAAGGAAGACGGGTTTTTTCTCTCCTTAGTTCTATCAGGCACATGTGTGTTCAAGCTTAATAAAGACAGACAGTCACTGCCCGTTATTCTCTCTGGAAACTCTGCGCTATCAGAAAACCCACCTTTGTTATGTTTCTCCTACTCTAGAAGATGTAGGCAAGTTCTGTTTGCTTGTTTGCCGAAGATCTTAAAACACACTCACAATTCTTTGTTGATATCTGTGTACTATTCGGGGCCCTTTCTGGGTTTTAAATGCTTCGCCAGGCTAAGTGCCTTTATATCACTTAGTGGTGGGAGCTAAAACCCTATCTCAACGTCCATTTATATATTAATACTCTTCATAATAGTGCTATTGAATTTTTAACAACCTTCGGAAACCTGAGCTAATTTGTGAAAGTTCCTTATTGAATTATCAAAGTGTGATGGCAAGCGGTGCATTTATTGTGATATAGTCAGTTTTTCCTGGGAGGGAAGTCCAGGTTATTGGCGCAAAAATATATGAAAAAGAAGTCACAGAGTCTGCTGGCTGTTTCCCACGAACCCAAAAAGGTAGATGCCATAGAGGTGAGAGAGCTGGAGCCTAACACAGGAACAGAGGGAGCCCCCTGGGGAGAGAGAAGGAAAAGAGTCATTGGTGCCCAGTATGGAACAGGAAGCACAGTGAAGAGGGGAGCAGAGGACAGGGAACTAGGTGGGGAGAGCGTTTTACTGTGTTCTTTTCTCTCCTCTGTTACTTGACCTGTTGTCTTGGTGGAATAGAAAGACTTCGGTTGTAGCCCATGCCGGGTAGAGGAGTAGGTAACATCAGAGAAATCCTGGAACCTGGTTTGGAGGAGAAGGGGATAAGAAGGGGTGAGGTCAACCAGCCAACCCTCTATACACATTCCCCTCTCCTCCCACTCGACTTCCACCCTTAGCTAGATAACTATAACCAAGTGAGGAGACTTCAAATAAAGCAGTGCCTTGGGCAGAGGTGCTGGGGGCTTCCTGAGGAACAGGGTCATTCTATGAAGAGGTTAAAAGTGCAGTAACTCAGGTGGAACCTCAGAGGCATATGCCCATTTCCCTGAGAGGGTGGGAACTAGGCAGAGGCATTAGTCTCTTCCTCTGTCTACACATCATCAGCCAAAATGGCTCCTGGATCCAAAAGATCATGAGCTTACCGAGGAGAAAAGGAGATATCTGTGAAGCACAAGCAATATAGAAGCAAGATCACATATGGAAAACCTATACTAGAATAAGCAGAATTAAGGAGTGTGGAGGCCAGAATTTAAAATAAGCATAATAAAAAATTTTCAGTGAGATAAAGAAGAATATTAAAAACGTGCTGTGGTTGGCAATTATTAATAAGGGCCACTTAGTGAGATGAGGCATGAAAAATATTTTATCTACATAAAGACCTTAAAAGATGGTCAATTCACAGAATACGTATAGTCAAAAATCAGTGATTAAACAAGAATAATATTAGAATATTAGGTTGAATTTAAGAATCCCAGAGATAGAGAGGTAAATACACATGCGCACGCACGTGTGCACACGTGTGGTCACGCACACACACACACATATATATATAATTTAATAAAGGGAAAGAAGAAATGGAGAAAAACAAAAACAAAAGAAAATATGGCAAATAAAAAGCATGGCAAAAATAAGTATTCACAATAAATATAGTGGATTAAATTAAGATCAAAAGATAAAGCACCGACTTAGGCTCAGCTCATGATCTCACAGTTAGTGGGTTGGAGCCTTAGTCTGGCTCTGTGCTGACAGCTCAGAGCCTGAAGCCTGCTTCAGATTCTGTGTGTGTGTCTCTCTCTGCTCCTCCCCTACCCATGCTCTGCCTCTGTCTCTCAAAAATGAATAAACATTTAAAAAAAATTTTAACGATAAAGCACCTCTGTTGGATTAAAAACAAGAAAAAACAAAATACAATCCAACAATATAGTCTATGATATATTTATAATGAAATATATTAAAAGACTGAAAATGAAGCAGTAAGCTACCAGGTAAATATGACTTTGAAACCACACATTGTAGTTATTTTAATATTAGTCAAAATAATATTTAAGACAAAAAAATTCCTAGGAATCAAAGAGTGACATTATTTACTATAAGAGGGCTACTTGAGCAATGCTCCAGACTAATCTGAAATATAATTGCATCCAATTCTAGAGTCTTAAATACATAAAGGAGGGCACCTCAGTGGCTTAGTCGATTAAGGGTCTAACTTTGGCTCAGATCATGATCTCATGATTCGTGAGTTCATGTGCACACCCACACTGTTTTTCCCTCTCTCTCTAAAAAATAAATAAACATTAAAAAATATATAAAGGAAAAATGGATATAGATTAATCAGCTTGTGACTGAATATTTTAATAGCCCCTTTGCAGAGTGGATTAGAGAGATCATACGAAAACAAAACACAAAAAAATAAAAAAAAAGACTTAATACAATGTATAGGTATATAATTTACATTTATATAAAGCAGAAAATACACATTCTTACCAAACACACACCAAATATTCACAGTAATTGACTCTGAATTGAGCAAGAAAGAGAGCTTCAAAAAATTTTAAAGAATCAATGTTATATAGGTTATATTTTCTGATCATAATGCAATAAAATTAGAAAGTAAAAACAAAAGGAAGTTCAATCTGAAAAGTCAAAACTGTTATATCCAGTTCAGAGAAATTAATTAAATTTGATAGGCATTTATTATGCACCTATTAACTTGCAGTCATTGGATACCCAGAGAGTACTGAGTAATGCCCATTAAAGTATAGGAAAAACATAACTTATTTACATTTTACCATACTTTTAAAAAAATCTAAGTTTGCATATGTTTTATAATGTGCATACTATATAAGTATAGTACTTCAAGTATATAATGCATTAAAGCAGTAATACATGTTATATATTTGTTTAGTGTTTGTAGTGTTTGTATTCATTCCCTAAGGCTGCTGCAACAAATTACCATAAATTGGGCAGCTGAAAACAACAGAAATTTATTCTCTCAAATTCTGGAGGCTACATGTCCAAAGTCAAGGTGCTGGCAGGACTCTGCTCCCACAGAAGGTCATAGGGAAGAAGCCTTCCTTAGCCTCTTCCTACCTTCCAGTGATTGCCGGAGACGTTTGGCGTTCCTTGGCTCACCCGTCTGCCTCATCTTCATATCACCTTTTCCCCACTGTGTGTCTCTGTGTCCCCCAGGGCCCCTCTCCTTGTAACGACACCAGTCATTGGATTTAGGGCCCACCCTAATCCACTAGGAACTCATCTTAAACTGATTACAGTTACAAATTTATACAAATAAATAAATAGAACTTATTTATTTAGAAATAATAATGGAGGCGCCTGGGTGGCTCAGTCGGTTAAGCATCCGACTTTGGCTCAGGTCATGATCTCACGGTTCATGGATTCAAGCCCCACATCAGGCTCTGTGCTGACAACCAGAGCCTGGAGCCTGCTTCAGATTCTGTCTCATTCTCTCTCTCTATCTCTCTGCCCTTCCCCTGCTCATACACTCTCTCTCTCTCTCTCTCTCTCAAAAATAAATAAACATTAAAAAAAATCTAAATAAGTTTATAGTCATAGGTTTAGACTTCAAGATATCTTTTTGGGGACACAAGTTAATTCACAATCTTTTTTTAATAATGGAAGTATGCAATTCAAAAAAATTGAGACCACTGATGTGAAGTTCAGGGGCAAGTACTGTGGGAGATATGGGCATGTACCAGATATGGCTCCTGGCTTTAGCACACTAGCAGTCTGTGTGATACATCACAGGTTCACAAATTACCATAATATATTTTGACAAGACAAATGTCATGAGAAGAGTCCTGACAATTGTTCTAAGGCAGCTCAAAGGAAAGGGGGTCATACTTAGGTGAGGGTGTCATGAAAGCCTTTGTTAAGGAGGTAATGTTTGTCCTGAGCGCTGAATACTATTTCATCCAGAAAGATGAACACTATGTATAATGCATTCCTGGCACAGATACGGAGCCCAGGGAAAGAGGAGCACTGAATATAGTTTGGTTTAGAGTGATGGATAGAAAAATAAGATGAGATCATATTGCAGAATCCCTTGGAAACCAGAAGGAAGGTTTTATTTTGTTGTTGCTTATATCCCCCATCTTTTTTCCCCTTTATTTGATGGTGACAGAGCCACTAAATGATTTTGAGAATATTATTCTGGCCGTAGTGTGCATACAATGGTTGGGAAGATGGATAGACAGGAGATACAGGGAGAGGCTGTTTAAATACCTAGGCCAAGGAGAAATGAAGACCGAAAGCCTCAAAATCTATGAGACTAGGAAGGAGGAAAGTGATTTGAGGGCCATTACCGATGTAGAAATAACCTGGCAAGTGATTGTGTTGATAGACACGTTGGAAGAAGGCAAGGGGCTTGAGTGATCAGGAGGCCAATAAAATGGCCATGAAAATAGAAGAATGAAAAGGATGATAGAAAACGTTTTTGTAAGGGTTTGAGGCTAAACTGTTGAGTATTGAGATTTGGGTCTGCCAAGGAAAGATGTCGGACAGAAATATGGAGAAGGTTTTTTGTTTTTTTTTTTATTTTTTTTTTAAATGTTTTTTATTGGGGCGCCTGGATGGCTTAGTCGGTTGAGCGTCCGACTTTCGCTTAGGTCATGATCTCGCGGTTCCTGGGTTCGAGCCCCGCGTCGGGCTCTGTGCTGACTGCCAGCTC